>NC_085001.1:7481140-7506140 GCF_963854185.1 Sardina pilchardus | reverse complement strand
GAAACAGAGGTCAACAAAGCCTAATCTGTAGTCTTTGACTCTTTTGATGTACACTTGTAACATGCCGTTAGTAGATGTTCAATTTGACCTCCTGATGTTGCTACAATACACCAGATGTTTCCCTCTGTATAACAACCGGCTTCATTAGCACGCTCATCTTCACGAATATCAAGCTTTCTCTCTCTCTCTCTCTCTCTCTGCCTCTGGCTGTACTTATTTGTGTGTGTTTGTTGAGAAATAGTATTCCGATTAAGTCTCTTTTGAAGTGAAGTTTTGATTAGGCTGAGTCAGTGATCAAAAAATAAAAGAAAAGAAAAACAATCGCTCAGAGTGTTCTGACCAAATTCTTTTCACATTTTGGCAGCTCTCCTTATGTTTCGTGCTCTGAGGAGAAAATCTCTAGTCCTCTCCACTCTATCTCAAGTTCTGTAATTGGGGATGATGGGAGGGGAACTCAATAAAAATGACGCGTCCCCCAATACCCCACCAATCAGAACATTGATCTCCGTGTCAACTATGTGCCTAATGGACACTGGGCGGAGCACTGAGAGCATTGGGAGCTTTTGTTTTGCCCTTGCTTTACAAAGTGTCCTAAATCCATCTAGATCAGTGGCTCAGTTTGAAATTGAAGACAAATCAACAGATGTTATGAGCAATAGTCTCACAGAGCAGAACAGGGTGGGGTGGGGATAGGTACTATGGCACAACTGGCTACAGTGTCCACATTGGTCCAGGTCATCTCCCAGTCCATCCCTGTCTCTCTCTCCCACTTACTCCCTGTCACTCTTCACTGTCCTCTATCAATAAATTAGAAAAATATATAGTTAGATAAATAAATACATAAATAAATAAAGGTATATCGGATGGACACCTATTGTCCTCTTAGGTGTATGTGTCACTTAATATTCATTTCTATACAAACTAAGACGGAGGATTCGTAAAGAAACGCAAGCAGCCACACAATAAGCGTCTAAATTAGCAATGTACCAAAAATGTGATTAGCGACGAGAATTCCCAGCCGTTGATGTACAATGTGAAAAATAATAGGCGAACCACCAGGCCAGCGCAAAACTCTGAGCATGGTAAACAAAAACGGATATTTCAGGAGGTAAAAGCCCCAAATGTTTTTCAAATCTAAACACCTATGGCTACTAAAAAATGTAAGGTTAATTTATCAAACTAGTGCAGTGCCCGTACAAACAATGTTTTGCAAGAAACGTGTTGCCCAATTACGTTGATGCAGGTAGATGATGTTAAATTGACAATGATGTAGAATCAGGCCCGTGCAGTTAGTAGAGCTTTTTACTCACTTTGCAAAGTATAAAAGTGAAGGGGAAAGGTGTTTGTTGCTGCTAATGGCAATATTAGACAAATGACATACCCATGCGTTTTTGCTG
The DNA here is from genome assembly GCF_963854185.1 of Sardina pilchardus. Lineage (NCBI taxonomy): Eukaryota > Metazoa > Chordata > Actinopteri > Clupeiformes > Clupeidae > Sardina > Sardina pilchardus. The sequence goes on along the minus strand of NC_085001.1, from coordinate 7,504,743 downwards.
TTGTTGGGAAATGATAAAGCTAACCGCATGACCATGGCCATGCTAGTGCTTCGGAAGTGTGCTGTGTATGTGGGTCAGTGTCGTATGACGATACAGTGGTTTGGTGGGCTGTCGTGTGTGTGTGTGTGTGTGTGTGTGTGTGAGTGTGTGTGGTAGTGTGGTATATGTGAATTGCTGCAGTCAGGTGTGTGTGTGGGAGGTGGGGTGGGGGGCAGTGTGCTGTGTGTGGGGGGCAGTGGCAGATGATCCAGAGGGTGGTGGGCTGTGTGTGTGTGTGTGTGTGTGTGTGTGTGTGTGTGTGTGTGTGTGTGTGTGTGTGTGTGTGTGTGTGTGTGTGTGTGTGTGTGTGTGTGTGTGTGTGTGTGTGTGTGTGATGGGGGTGTTGGCTAGTGTGCTGTGTATGTGGGGCAGTGTCGTATGATGATACGGTGGTTTGGTGGGCTGTATGTTGTCTGTAAATAGTGTGGCTTCCTATGATGCAGTGAAGTTGGGGTAGTAGGCCTGTCGTGTGTTTGTGTGTGTGTGTGTGTGTGTGTGTGTGTGTGTGTGAGAAGTATTGTAAGTGTAGTGGAGTGCATGGAGAAGTGTGGTATATGTGAATTGCAATCGGGTGTGTGTGTGGGTGGGGGGCAGTGTGCTGTGTGTGTGTGTGTGTGTGTGTGTGTGTGTGTGTGGGGTGGGGGGCAGTGTGCTGTGTGTGTGTGTGGGGTGGGGGGCAGTGTGTTGTGTGTGTGTGTGGGCTGGGGGGCAGTGTGCTGTGTGTGTGTGTGTGTGTGTGTGTGTGTGTGGGGTGGGGGGCAGTGTGCTGTGTGTGTGGGGTGGGGGGCAGTGTGCTGTGTGTGTGGGGCAGTGGCATACTGATGGTCCAGAGGGTTTACTGACATTTTTAACCCAACTAATCTATGTATGTATATGTCTTTAGTTGTTGAATTGTTACTTATTACATTTAGACAATGTACAGCTTTTAGCTACACAGAAAGACTTTTTTTCTCTTTTTTTCTCGAGGAGCTTCAGTCCCTGAGTACTTTTCTTAGTTCTTATCTTTCTAAGTTCTTATTTTTCAGTTTTTTTTCCGAATGTTTTTGTTATGACTAATGTTCAACGCTTCTGTAAATACCTAAATAAGAATAAGCTATAAAATAATACAGTTAAAATAATAATAAAATAATATTTTTTTACCTGGAAGATGTTTGTGGATGGAGTGGCCACTTGAATTTTCGCTTGTGTTTGCCGCCAAATTGATTTTTTAACGTAGTATGTTAGACTCTTCTGACACCACCAGATGGCAGTATAAGTGCCCACGTACGTGTCCAAAACATCCCCAATTCAGTAGTGAACACGATTTTGGACCTACGAGCTAAAAACGTTCTGTCCACGCATGTGACCGCTAAGCCCTATTAAAAAAATAATCATTAAAAAAGTCCCACAGAGCAGCCTACCCCAGATCAATTCTAGGAGATGAGTCAGGTAAGATTTAACAGGATGAGCAAACATTGCCAGTAAACATCTTCCATGAGTCACAGAGACAATCACATGAGGATCATTTTGTGTTTGCTAGCTTGATCATAAGGGACACTACTTTGGTGTGCTACAGTAATTAATTGAGTAGCTAGGATATTTGAATACAATATACTACACAACAGAAATAGTACAAGTGTGTTTCTGTACCTCGTACAGTGCATCAGAATCAAGGCTGTGGGTTAGTTTTGGCAGCACTTGACTTCATCTGCTATTATGTATATACTGTATGCTGTGTTGGTGTGAGCTTCTGTCTAATGGCATGTAAATGTGTTTAAATGTAAATTAACCTTAATGTAACCTTGCCTGTGAGTTCCTCCTCTGGGGCTGGTTGGTGGGTGATTCTTGGCAGTTTTTCTTCACTGCACTGCTTCGGATGTAAACATCTCCTTAATGATTTGATTTAGGGCTAAACGTAAGTAAACGTGCTTTACTGCTCCAGAGCCTTTTCCGTGGGTTTGGGGGCTGCCGTGGGCAATGGTGTAGGATCATCAGTGTTTAAGCTCTCTGGATAGAAACTCCTAATGAGTCCATTTAGATATTATGTATATGTAAATACAAAATGAATTAATGGACATGTAAATCTTAATGTAAATAAATGTTTATATTAAATACCACCTCCTCCCCGACACCGTAGCTGTGTCCTGGTGAGAGCTGGCTTTGGGGACTGATGGTTATCTCCCCGCTGGGTCATCAGCTGTGGCGGAGTTGGGCAGTGTGTGTGTGTGTGTGTGTGTGTGTGTGTGTGGCCGGCGGCCGACAGAAAATCGTTGGGCAAATATCAGCCCGGGGATATGCATTACTCCTCAAATTACCTCCCACCTTGTGCTTATCTGCAATCGTTCATCACAGGGAGTGGACGGTCGATCCTCCCCATCATCATCTTAGTGTTAAACAATCAGTCACACACCTTGTTGGTGCGTCAGCGAACAGCAGAATCTGGCATGGAGAGGGGTGGTGGGGGGGGGGGGGTATTGGAGTGGGAGCTGAGCTGATGACAACTATGATGATGGTGATGATGATAGAATATTTTAGAATATATTTTTGCTTTGGGTGTACTGTAGAGGTGGTGGTAAGACTGCGTCTACTCTTCAAAAGGAGGGAGATGGGGAATAGGGGCAACAACAACAAAAAAAAGACAGCTTGGGCCTTCAGGTGAAAAGAAATCTCTTTGCAGCACTTTTCTTTTTCTATGCATCCTTTCATCTTCAAATAGGTCAGACAAAGGAGCCATTATTGCTCTAGTTCATGCCAAAAAAGTTTCACTTACAAACTGACTGTGGAGCCATCACAGGAGAATAAATAGGGCACATTCTGCATGCTGACCAAACTCCTAACACACTTCCCATCAGTGATGACTCTTACCAGCCTTTTCAATGTGCACCAGGTAGGCTACAGTACATGCAGTCCCTTGCTGTAATACATTTCAAGATATTTCTCATCTCTGGTTGTAAACAGTGGGGATAAACCACCCTAAAACACCAGCGATTGTTTTGAACTGTACAGGCCTAAGAATAGTCTAAAGGGTGGGTGGTACAGACAAAAAATAAACTGATAAAAGTAGGGAGAGAGAGAGAGAGAGATAGTGTGTGTGTGTGTGTGTGTGTGTGTGTGTGTGTGTGTGTGTGTGTGAGAGAGAGAGTTTTGTCGGTGTATCTTCCTTTATCTGTCTGCGTTTAACCTCAGTAATTAAGAGTGTGAACTCTCCCTTGACCGTGTTATTCAACCCGGCTTTGTCCTGGACTCTCGACCACAGCCTAAGCCCCGCAGAGGCTGCTCGGATTAGAGGGGAAAAACAAATGAGGAGGAAGTGAAGACGTGATAAGAGCCAGGCTGACCTTTCATGCTCCTCTCCTCCGGCTGGGGCTTGAGTGGCGGCACACTGCTCTACGCTGCGGCTCTGCTGAGATGGTGGGGCCCCGGAAACCCCCTCATATGAATACACAGAAACATGTACACGCTGCACACACACACACACACACACACACACACAAGCCCCTAAACGCATACACACACACACACGCACACAGACACCACCTCTAGTCACATCTTCTTCATCCTTTGTGTGTGTGTGCGCACACGCATTGAAGGGTGTTAAGGTTCTGTTTTGCTTTAGGGAGACATCCTGTATGTGCTTTCACTAGTGACAGTATGCTTCAACATGGCACTCAACTCAAATGCACACGCCAATACAGCGAGGAAACTATTCACTGATATGAGACAAAATTGGGCCAATTCTATTTCTAAACTAGTGGCGTTCATCCAGCTAAATAATAGAAGTATACAATCTACGTAATTAACTACAGTAGTTCACATGTGGTCTCAAGTCATTTGTTGTGACAAAGCCACATTGTGTTCCTACTGTATTAGTCTCATGACATATAAACATAAATAAATGCAAAACTACACACAAGATCTCCTCTCTCTCTATCCCTCTACCCCCCCCACCCCCCCCCCCCCCCACACACACACACACCACCTAATGCACATGCATCAATTCAATAACACACCCAAAACTTGACCCTGACTGTGTTACACACACACACACACACACACATCCTTCCCTGCACGGTCTCGGGGTCCTCCAAGGACTTTCATAACTATGATAAATATTCATTAGATTATTCGCTAACAAGAGCACCTCACCACATAACCAAATCTGTGCCTATTAGTCTGCATTGGGGCCCTCTACACAATCAGCACCTCCCTCGACGCAGCCAAGCCCCTCGTTTTGTATGATGCTACTCATTTAGCAGCACACAGCGGCTCCATTCACATAGATTAATTAGGGGGAACACATTCGCTGGCTTGTTGAGGAGTAAGGCCATGACCCAAGCTGGGTTTCTCCAAGCTGCAAGTGGATGACCCCCCCGATCGCGCTGACGGGATTCTGTCTGTAGCCTGGCAACACTTTTCAGGAAAGGGGGGAAAAAAACGGTATTTAGGGGGTTTTATTCTGTTTAATTCTGGCTTGACACAGATGCTTAATTAGAAAGTGGAAGAGGTCAATTTCAATTTGTGGTCGCCCCTTTGCCGAGCTTCTGTGTAATCTAGGGTTTATTCAGGCGTGTTTGGACTCTTACAGAAGTTTCCAAAGTCGGATCCACTCTTTTCCTCCTTGTGTACCGATTCACCTTTTAACCGGCATACTCTAATGCTATGAATAATCTGGTCAAGCGAGAAAAAGTTGCTGGGTTTTGTGTGTGTGTGTGTGTGTGTGTGTGTGTGTGTGTGTGTGTGTGTGTGTGTGTGTGTGTGTGTGTGTGTGTGTGTGTGTGTGTGTGTGTGTGTGTGTGTGTGTGTGTGTGTGTGTGTGTGTGTGTGCGTGCGTGCGTGCGTGCGTGCGTGCGTGCGTGCGTGCGTGCGTGCGTGCGTGCGTGCGTGCGTGCGTGCGTGCGTGCGTGCGTGCGTGCGTGCGTGCGTGCGTGCGTGCGTGCGTGCGTGCGTGCGTGCGTGCGTGCGTGCGTGCGTGCGTGCGTGTCCTCAGAACATATGTGGCACACACAAACTAACAGGGCCACCACAGGTGATGTCCCTACAGTACGTCCTCACGAGGTGTGTAACTCTGACTATTTCCTATCACTTTGAGTGGATGCTGAGAGTGCTATAATGGACTGATGCGAAACACTGCAGATGCTTAAAGTGTTCGAGCCTCCTTGGCTGGACTCTCATGTCCAACTGAGCCCCAGAATATCAGCACACGGGCGAAGGGAGGACTCAGGATTACGCTGGCTCTAGCCCGCCAGCAGCAGGCCAGTTAACCTGGGATAGATGGTGTTTGCTTTAGCTCAGGAGGCGATGAGGGATTCCCATACAAGGCTTCGGTTTGCCAGAGGGGGTAGAGGGGGTAGAGGGGGTGTCCGGCAGGGCCTTCTGATGATGGGAGCGAGGGGGGGGGGGGGGGGGGAGGAGCGAAGGGGGGGGGGGTGAGATAACAGAATCCCTCCTCTCACAGCAGTGCTAAGCCCAAGCCCTATACACTTTTTCTCCCTCTCACTTTTTCTCCTTTTTCATCATTCCTTCTTTTGCTCCCTCTTGCTGTCCACTCTACTTCCATTCATTCGCTCTCACTCCCTCTCTTCTTCCTCTCTCTCTTGTTCTCTCTCTGTGTCCTTCTCTCTCTCTCTCAGTCTCATCATCTCTCGCCCTGTTATGCACTCTCTACTCCTTTCTCAGAGGTTTCTCATGTGGTCGGGGTTAGGGTGTGTGTATGTGTGCATGCGTGCGTGTGTGTGTGCGCCCGTGTGTGTGTGTGTGCGTGTGTGTGTGCAGGATCTAACAGCCCACACTGGGGCCGCGTTATTTACTCTTTCATTTCTCATTGGCCCTCTTCTGTCTTGTCACTTATTCATTGGATTGCTGATGGCCCCGGCCCTACTTCAAAGGACTAACGGGATCCCGTCCTCCTCACGGCTGAGAGGAAGACATCCACTGTCTCGGCAGAGGGTTAATCTGCTGACGACTGTGACAGCTGCTCCACTTAATGCCACTGTAAGCGTTATGAGTCGGCCCTGCACAATTCATGAGCATTCTGGAGAAACTTGCGTCATGTGTTATTTATGAAGAACGGCGGTCATTTGGGAGAAGGCTGTGGAAGGGTTTGACGTCACGCATGCCAATTAAACCTCTGCTTAGATCAGTGCTGAGCAGCCCTAGGGTTGCGGATCCTTTCTTGCTCGGCAATAAAAGTGACATGTTTATCTCATTGGAAGGAAAGTTAAACCACTTTTCTTATCCAACAAATTATATATATATATTATTATGCACATATGGATATATGATATATGTGAAGGGAAAATGTAGCCTACAGAAAGTTTGGAGAGCCAATTGCCAACTCTGTTCCAGAGGCAATTGTTAAGATGTTTAGCAAGGAACATATACTGTAGCACCTAGCTACAAGAAACAATAAGCCCACTATGAGCTTGTGAAAAATCAACATCAATATTGATTCAATTTCATTTTGGTTAGCTATTATTAAAGTAATAAGGTGAGTGAAGCTATGCACATTTGTGCTTACCTTACGACCGTGACTTCCGTTTCCTTATATGATCACTTATTGTCAGCCCCGAGGTAGAAGTGAATCGAGCTCCTCCACCTTTTGATGAGCATATTAAACCTTTATGGTCGCTCGTAAAGCTTTCAAAAACAAATCAGCGCAGTCAAAGGCACTTCCCCCATTACCCCTGCAGTGGCTGTGCTGCCCTACGAGTCCCTGGGAGCCATCTTCAGCACCTTGTAGTCATTCACCTCACAGCTTTATTGGCACTGTTGTCCCTGCGTGACTTTCACTTCTCATCTCATCTTCACCTCTCATGCCCCTCAGTGTCCACGACCCACTTCCTTCCAAAGGTCAGTGCTCAAGGCCATCATGTAAAAGAACAATATAGGCGTGTATCTCTCTCTGTGTGTGTGTGTGCGTGTGTGTGTGTGTGTGTGTGTGTGAGAGAGGGGGGGTTCAGTCTTTATTTAGTCCTCCAAAGACCACAGGCTGTGATGTTGTGGCTGGAGGGGAAGTATAGACCATCAAGTCAATGGCCCAATACAGATGATCGCTGATGATGCCCCCAGGGCATTGCTATTGAAGTGCACTTCATATCCAGTTGGGATGGCTGTTGTGGTGCTAGCGCTACGCAGGGGTCATTTAAATTCAGTTTAAAATTCTATTCTGTAATTTATACAGAAAATGATCAATTATCACTGCCCAGAGGACACGGATCACATTTAATGAGTTTTTTTTTTTTTTTTTACTAATAAATATAGTTTTAAATAAAATCATTTGACAACCCTGTATAGATATTTACATAATTGATGATAGTGTAGCCAGCCACACTCTGTCTCTATCACACGACACTCATTCTGTAATGAGATCATTAAATGTTCTTTAAAAATAGACTTAATGTCCAATGACTCCTTAGCTATGTCTATGTCTATGTGTCATTTTATTGGTGCGCATTAGTTTAGAACATCAGCCACACTAACAGGCACACCATAAACCATAACAATCTGATATATAACTCACACAGACGCCCCAAATTCATCCGCAGTTCCAAGAAAGCACAGTATGGATCAGCGTCACAGTGGTTCTGACCTTTTTTTTTTTTCCTGTTACGTTTTTTTTTTTTTTTTTTGTCGTTTTTGTTCCTCCTGTGAGGTTTCGCGAGACGTCAGCAGAATGGCATCCCACCAAACGGGCTGCGGCCCCGCGTCTCTCCGCACGCCCGCTCACCATCTCCTCATTATCTGCCTGCTCCATGTGTGCAGGAGACTCTGGTGCTGGTGACCAATCGCCTCAGCCGCACAGCCATGGCCAGCGAGAGCCGAGAGCCATGCACAGTGTAATCTTGTGCGCGGGTTACTGAAGTAAACTCTGGCTATGTACAGACTAGAGGACACATCAGCCCCCGTCACGTCTTCTTTTTTTGTCGTGGTTGAAGAAAATGCCCAGCATAGGGAGATCAGAGTAAACAAGTTCTGGGCAATGTTTACAGAGATATGTTTGGACGGGATAAATAGTGGCCCCGCGCGCCGTTTTTTCTTCTGGCTGGTCCCAGAGCTATGTCTTTCTCTCTCTCTCTCTCTCATGTCTGTCGTTTTATAACTCTTTATTGTCATTCTCTCTGGCACCCTCATTTCCATATAGAGGCAAACATGGTCATCTATGGAGTGTGTGGGGGAGGAAGAGAGGGATTAGTGTCTCTGGTCTGTGCTGTGTGATGGGGGTGGCAAATGGTGGGCTGCCATTTTTGTAAAAAATGAAATAACTTTGTCTTGACTTCACAAAGCATGTTTGCTTCTCCAGGCATTTGCTTGAACGCACTACTTTGCACTTAAAAATGGAAAGCAATGATTTCAATTATGACCTAGCACACTGTGATAAATGTAAAGGGGGGGTTGGGTGTTGGGGGCTAAACGGAAATGTGTTTAAGCCATCTAATCATCCAGATGGAGCTTAGCGGTGCACACTGTCATATCCCCAAATCATGACAAAAACATCACGCTCTCTTGTTATAACCTGCCAAATGAAAAAGTACCATATGCTGGGCTTCTTTCACAGTGACCAGAGATCTCTTCTTCGTGTGTGTGTGTGTGTGTGTGTGTGAGAGAGAGAGAGAGAGAGGGAGAGAGACACAGACAGAGACACAGACAGACAGACAGACAGACAGAGACACAGACAGACAGACAGACAGACAGACAGAGGGAGACACAGACAGACAGACAGACAGACAGACAGAGAGCCTGAATCAATGTGTGGGGCTGGAGCACATTTGAGAAATGTATTTTGTATCTGCTGTCTGTGAAGCTCCCTGTGCCAAATGTGTTTTGCCTTCGGAAAGAAGAGGACCGAACATGAGAAGCGACAGGCCATATGATGGTGTGTTAGCAAATCATTGAAGTTGAAGAAAAGTGGCCCTACGACATGACTGAAAAAGAGAAAGAGATGGAGGACAAATCACATGTTTTTAAATTCAGACAACAATGCCATGGAGTGTGAGGAAGAGGAAGAGGAGGAGGAGGAAGAAGAGGAGAGTGGATGATATCTGGCCGATTGGCAGATGAGACCTTTGACATAGAGTCCTGTAGTAACTACACCTTTACACCAGAGGTGCTTTGTATTTTTTTGTTTTGTCTTTTTTTTTAGTTTAAGACATAAAATGACTCACAACAGAATACGACGAGACAACCGTTTTGGCACAATGTCAATAAAGCCTCTGCTCTGCGTTGCCCAGAGATCTCTCAAGTTGCCATGCAAACCAGCTGACTCCTGTAATAGCTCTCTGGGCCACACTGGGCAAGTCTGTGGACAAGTGATGTGTGGCAAGACAACTCAAAGCCTACAGATCTCCACATATAGCACCTTCTTCAGCCCTGGCCACCTCCAGCCATTGGTTAGAGCAACGGTAGTGGCATAGCCAGGAAACAGCAAAGGCAGTTCCTCCCATCAGGGATTTATGAAGGGTTAGATGTCTGTGTCTGTCTGTCAAGGACAGGATTTACAACAAAGGCCAGTTTTACGAGTAGATTTAAAGGCACAGAGAATATTAACTTCCTGAAAAGATTTAGTCAGATTATTTCACAGAGGGGGGCTCCATAACAAAAGGCTTTGCCTCCTACCTCACTTGACACTTGGCATGAAAGAAAGAGTGTCAACATGGGCTACCCAAATGAAATGTCTGAGGAATTATAAATACTGTAAATATCAGTTACTGACCTTTGACCTGCATGTCATGACTTGTTTATTCCATGAATCCACAACTTTGGGGCACTTACACTGAGAGTCTACAGAGAAGGAAAAGTTATTGAGGAGAACATATTTGCACAGTGTTTTCCATACAGCTATTCCAAAATGATGCAATCATTAACACCATGATTTTCCCTCTCACTTCCACCATTTGTGAACTTTCGTTTGTTGCCCCTCACTTCAGTATTCGTTTCTCTTTCCCCCTGTGACCTTCATTCAGACTTTAATTGAGTTGCTTCTCTTTTTTCTCCTTTTTGACATGTAAATAATGTATCTCCATTAGTGGCTCTTTTTACTCTCACAGCTTCTCCCATACAGTGCCATTCAATAAATAGAAGATGAATGTACACACACACACACACACACACACACACACACACGTTATTTTCACAACCACAAAAATGAGTGCAAAGTTTCCTCAATAGATAGCAAACGGATGGTAATTAGAGATCTCACAAACAACTTTTTAATTACCAAACCATTGTAAAAGGAAAGAAAGAAAAAAAAGCACTAGTAAAGACATCAAGCATCATTTGAGATCTAGTGTTGTAATGTGGGTGAGACAGCTAATTGCAGGGATCTCCATATACTGTACACGTTTGCAGAGGAACAGATCACCTTTATCACTATCTCCGAATGCTCTGGAATTTATAGACACAAAAGCACAGATGATGTGATGGCTGAAATTGTCTCCCCGATCAGAACACTGTTACCACCTGTATCCCTAAAGGAACTGTGAGTACTAGAGGCCTCAACAAGGCTCAGTTTGTGAATGGCACATGGAAATGAAATGCAGATCTTTTGATTTGTTATTCATGCATTCTCATTGTTGTCATTTTACATGAAGAGGTTGAAAACAGGATTCCTGGAAGCATCAGTAAAACTAGCGACAGGCAGCTACTGTGGATAGACAGATGTTGATTGTTTGCTTTCCACCTGCAGGTTTTCAGTCGACAGGTTTCAATGTCAATGTTTCAGTTTCAGTTTTTTTTGTTTACTGTAGTCTTCATTTTGAATGGTTAAACTGTATTGTTCAGAGGTTTAAGAGTACCAGAATCCCCCCCCCAGCATTTTTTAAATGTCATTTGCATGAGAGATTAATCAGCATTTAGTTTACAACAAAGTAAACAGATGGATCATTCGTGTTTTAAACTTATTTTTCCTCTTTTACAAATAATTGTGCAAAAGCTTAACAGTGCTATAGTACCATCCTAGATGGCCACTTACTGTCATAAGATATCTGTGATTTTAGTCAACCTCAACCATTTAAATCATGATGCCTGTCTCATATACCAACACTTTCAGCTTAATTTATAGATATAGTTATAGTTTATTTTATGGGAATATACTGTATGGGAGCTCTGTTTTATTTATTTTTTCTCAATTAAATCATAAGGATGTGGAAACAAAAAACAATATTGAGGAAGAAGACCAATAATTCAAAGTAATGTCATTTTAAAAGATGATTTAGGGTGCAATGCAAACACTGGCCCTAGCAGCTGCATGCACATTTTATTAACGACATTTCATCAGGAGAATTTCTTATCAAAATTCATGTCACTTTGTGTTCTTTATTTTTCAGTTTTTTTTTTGTTTTGTTTTGTCTCTCATCTGAGTAGATAACTGGAGAGTGCTTTTCATGTCACCTCTGGCAGAGCTGAATGCATGGCACAGCGCTTTCATGTTCTTTCATGATGTTCAGCCCAAAAAGGAGTCACATGCAGAAGAGAGACGAAAAGAAAAAGACAAAAACAAACGCGATAAAAGAGCAGCGAAGGGGGGGGGGGGGGGGGGGGTCTCTGTGTGTGTGTGTGTGTACGTGCGTGCGTGCGAGGGTGGGGTGCAGTCATCAGACCCCCCTGATGATTTTCGGGCCTAGCCAGCCCGCCTCAGCCGCACGGTTACATTCCTACAGTACGATAGCAATGTAATTAAGACTGAGTGGAAATGAAGCAGCAGTACCATATTTGATGTTTTAATGAATGTGGGAGGAGAGGGCCTTGGGATCAGTGTGCACAGCTCTGCCTTATAGTATGCACTGCTCTTCACATACTTCATATCTAGTGTGCGTTTAGGTGGATGTTTTGGTTTGTGCGAGGAGAGAAAACTGAAGAATTCTCGCTAGTTCATTACAGGACACCGCAGGGTTCCAAAATCACACTTCTTACACAGATTCCTACTGTGACGCTGACAAAGTCACATTTTGCTCCGGGCTGTGTAAAGACAACTCTAAAAAAAAATGAATCAGTAATTAATTGCATGTTACATTACTGGGGTGTGTTAGGTAATTCATTTATTCTATAGCACAGAAATAGCTCAAAGTGTGTTCAAAGACGTTGTTGGAGTATACAGAAGGTTACTGATGAGCTGCAATTATTTTTGCCATCTGTTGACGGGAGAACATCCATTTTCTTTCAATTTGACACTTATTACAAATGAGCATGTTCTTCCGGAAGCATCGGAAGTTTTAGTCTGCCTCCCAGGGTCCAAGGGTCCAAGGGGGTCAAATTCGCAGAGCAGCGCAGACGAAGACCAGGACTGTCTAGTCCCCGTGGGAACGGGCTTGCCATGCCGTGTCGCTGACGCAACCTCTCCTCTCCTCTCCTCTGTCCTCTCTGCTTCAGCTGCTCCAGCACTGCCGCTTAAAGGGGAGTCTGGGATTCTTCTCCAACACACTTGTTTTTATGAAACGCGGTGCAGATTCTTTGTGTCTGCGCTCTCCACAGTCCTGGTTCCGTCGAAGAGAAACCGAGACAGCGGTACAGACGGAACCGTGCTCAGATCCAGACAGCCAACACCTTGCTTCCGGAGGACGGGAGGGAGTCCTACTGTATAGTTTGAAACGTCAAGGAAAGGTCAAGAAAAATGCCTACTTTTACTACTTTTCTGCTTGTATACATACCGGGCTTGGCAACCAGATAGCCGCGCTAATGGATTTCTGGCCACCTGCTAACGTGATCTACAGTACCCATTATGTTATCAGCTCAGGATCAAGTAAATAATCGCCATTATTTTATACTAATTTATTAAGGTACAGTTTGCGCCCCTTGAGTGACATTGACCGTACATACCTTGACAGCTCAACATGCAGGTCCATTTGGGGTTCCATTTTTCTGACCCCATGCTGTACGCACGCACCCAAACTAAGCTCTGAATGTTTATATTGAAGGGGTCTATAGGGACTGCTTGTCTGATGAAGGGCTAGGGGCCCGAAACGTTACATCGTGGTGACTATTAAAGAACACTGAGGAGCATTATTTGGTGTGCGGACTTCCTGTTCCTTTAACTTTTGCTCATCTGTCCAGCACCCAGTGTTTTATCTTTTTGGATGTGCGTGCGGTACTCTTTTTGCATCTATTAGGGACTGCACCTTCGTATATATCTGACCACAGGAACTCCCCCTGGCCCTCTCTGGGGCTCGGGGCTCGGCTGAGGGGCGTAGCTCAAAGGGCCCAGGAGGTGCCGGAGCAGCTCCACAGCTCACCGATGACTCCCATGTTCTCCCACTGTACTCACTCACTTACAGATAAATTGGCTGGAACGCACTGTGGGTATATGAGACCGCAGGCCACGGCACCGGAGCAATCTATCACTCTGTCTGGCTGGTGGTAAAAATGCGCGCTGTGACAAAGAGCCAGATGTCAAAATGGGAACGTGCGTCCCTGCTCCCATTCTTCCAGTCCCGACCAAAGCCTCCGAGGAAGCCCAACGAAAGCATGTAGAAGGCAAGTGCATACATACATACAAACAAAGAAACAAACGCATAAATGGATCAATAAATAATAGTCTTATGTGGCTTTGGTGACAGGGTGCCTAAAAATACACCCTGCGGACCACTTGTAATGTGATGTGTCACTGTGCTGCAGCGATTAGCGCTTTGTCTGCAATATGGTGCTTGCAGATGTGATCGTTTGCTATCAAAACAAATCACCCAAAAATATCTAAATATTTTTCAATACCCACACTTTTTTCTGACAATCATTGCATTTCCGCTCACCAGCTGCTGCACAGTGAGAAACACAGGAAGCTTTTATGAGCTTTGAGCACTGATTTTGCCCATACACTCGGGTCATTGCAGTCCTCCGTAATAATTGCAAACCTAATCCTGTCACGAGCAATCCACTCATCTGAGCATGGTGCGAATAACGTTTGAAAAACATTTTTGAATGCAAAAAAAATGGTAGAACAGAAATGGCGTAATGAAGATTGTCGATGAGCAAGACTTCAGAAGGGTGAGAAACTGAGACGGGGACAATCCAGACTGAACAGCTGCAATCTACACAAGGGGAAGTGAGTTTGGTGTGTGTGTGTGTGTCTGTGTCTGTGTGTGTGTGTGTGTGTGTGTTTGTGTGTGTGTGTGTGTGTGTGTGTGTGTGTGTGTGTGTGTGTGGGATGGGTAGGGGGTGGCAAAAGATGGATTCACCGTCCACTGGCTCTGCTGCTGCTGCTGCTGCTGCTGCCGCTGCTGCTGACTCCTGCACTTGGGTTAGCCTGCAGGGATTAGGGGTCAGATGGGGACGAGCTGCCCGCTCCTACACAGTCCACAGGTGAGCCAGTGCATATCAGGACTCTGGACTGTCATTTCCTCGGCACAGGTTATGTACTCTAGTGGAAATATCATTTAATACCCCCCACCACACACACACACACACACACACACACACACACACACACACACACACACACACACACACACACACACACACACACACACACACACACCTCCTCCAGATAGCGGAAGACTCGGGAGAAAAGTCTGTCCTCGATGCTGTGCAGATCCGTGTCGGCTCTGTGGCAGTTCCGTTCCTCAGCGATGTGCCGTCTGGGCCTCGAATCTGGTGTGTATCTTATTACCCCCATCCCCTCCCAACTGCCCTCTAAACACTATTCTGCACGTGCATATTACCATGGAAATGGAGCGGAGGCAGGGGCTCATTGCGGGCTATTAAAATGTAGGCCAGTGAGTGTGGACGGGGCAGAGTGTGTGTGTGTGTGTGTGTGTGTGTGTGTGTGAGAGAGAGAGTGTGTGTCCAACAGCGACATGCATTATGCAGTGGCAGTGCAAGAAAACAGGGCCAAGCACGCAGGCATTTACATGTCTTTAGATCCCGTTAATGCCAGTCAGTGAACAATGCAACTAATCCCTATGCGTTCTATTACATGAACAGCCTATTACCCCCCCCCCCCCCCCACACACCCCCCCCCACACACACACCAAACAACATTGCATCTGAGAGAAAATGACAAACATCCACGGTGAACAATAGGGAGACACCAGAGGAGCAGCTTGCACAGCAGTCTCACAATCTGCTGTTTGTATCTATACTTGGGACAAGCTCTCTGCTTAATGATGTATAATGAAAGAAGAGCATGTTTGCACAAGAGAGTGAAAATAAAATCAGTCTACATTATGATGATATTGACGTGGCGTCTTCTGACAAACAGCCATCTACTTTCCGCAAATACAGTAAGTATCTTAAAAACAAAAGCGCATCTGCTAGCAGCCATATAAGTTGTCGTCATTGTTTTGTCTCCTGCAGTAGCGTAGTCAATAATGAGGCAGTAAGATGTAGTCTGGGACTTACACAAACAACACCTCAGCTTATGTTACGCTTGCCCAGCAGGTGGTTCAGCTTTTTTGGTTCAGAAACGCAGAGGCGGTAAGCCTAGCCTCTTTGTACCCGACACAGGCAGACTCATAGGGCTGGGCTGCTGAGGCGATTTGTCAGTTGTAATTGCATTAAGGAGAAATTCGATGAAACAATGTGGTTTGCTCCAAAGGAGGGGTATTGATCGAGTCGTAGAAACAGGCAACATACCAACTGCACAGACATGAAGTGGTACTTCCTTTGAATTAGCCCCGTGTATGATGTCTGTCCACACCCTCTGGTAGAGAGAGAAACAGAGGAAGATGAAAAACAGAGAGAGAGAGAGAGAGAGAGAGAGAGAGAGAGAGAGAGATACTGAGACTGATACTGAGCCCAATCAATCCTTATAGTTTCAATATAAATATTGTAGGCGTGCATGACTAGGCATCAATATTCATGACATAACTATAGCAGAAATCGAGATAAGGCCTGAGACACACATCACTATTAATTCAGCTAAGTAAAGTCATCTAAGTTGAAGGAGTGGGTAATTTCATACTGTACATTCTGATAGTTTCACAAAGACTTGAAGTTCCACTGCACCTTTGATCCCAAACGTTCAACCAGTCCAGTATGACAAACAACTAGGCAGGACAAGGACACTTTTCAAGGAAGACTTTTCCTGAGATTTCCTCAGAGTAAACCATATCATATGGGTTTCAAATAGATGATAAATATCTACCCTAACGCAATATTCCTTAGAATGTCTCACTAAAGCAGACTAAAGCAGTCTGACAATTTCCAAAACAAACTGCGCAATGTACAAATATATATTACATCCACAAAGAGTATTCTTTTCACCCATTTTTCTGGTGTCCTGACTTTCCTAAGAACCCAGCTAGAGTATCACAGGGGCTAAGGTTGCAGAGGACGGCTGTTTCCGTGTACCACAGTGCCACCTTCCTTCCCCCTCTGCTGTCAGTCAAGAGGCCTGATTCATACAATCTGCGTAATTCAAGTCTCAGAGTGTTGTTGTTGTCTGTCACATTATCAATATCTGTCAGTCATTTTGACGTGTGGGAGGTGAGTACCCTCATTAGACTGAATGTATCAGGGCATTTCTTTTTTTTTTTTTCCCACCAAACCGTATATCAGGACAGTGATAAACACATTCAGAAGTAAACAAATGCAAAGATACATTTGACCCTATTTGTTCAGGGAACTTGAAAGTAACCTTTTAAAAGGTCAGGAGTATATACTGTACTGTCAGACAAAACTCTCTTGCTTGGAGAGTGTTCAGGTTACATTTGGTATTCATGTCCACTGTCCAGAGATGAGTTTGCACCGGAGAAGCCTAAAGATATCTACTGATCTGTACTTTGCCACTGGTTAGATATCTTCATATTTGTGTCATAATCACTCGAATTGTTGATGGGGTTACTTCTGTGAACTGAACCAGAGATGGTTTGATTGAACCAAGATTGCTTATATTACATCATTAGTGACTGTGATTGGCTGAGTGACAGTCTAATGAGAACCATTCACTTGATGGCAGCATTCTAACCTTATAACAGTAATCATCGCTCCACTTTATGAAGCATTTTCTTCTGTAACTTAGCAACCACTGCCGTCTCATCTTGCTTGCTGGGTAGAACAGCTGGGTCAGGGCAATTCTCTTATCAGAGACGTCCCCATTGTGCATGCACTACTTTACAGGATCACTTTGGACAAAAATAATAAAAAATAACCATAACCATAAGTGGCTGAAATAAGATGCCTTAGCAATCTTACACCTCACAAAAATATGTTTCCTCTGTGAAATGTAAATAATTTGTTATATGAACAGATTTTGTAATAATTATTTCAGTGCTAAAAACTTGACTGTAATTTTGCTATGATGTGACTGCAATGGTATGCTTGAGTGCTTGGGTTGGCCTGTAAGGTAGGTAGATATATAGATAGATAGACAGACTGATGGCTAGATAGACTGATGGATAGGTGGACATATGTTTTTTTTTCTCACTAGAAAGCAGGTATTTTCTAGCTTCCTGTTCCAGGTTTCCAGGCCAAAACAGTCTCTCCTCCAGGATCTCTGCCAGTCTGACGCCACTTCAAATGGCCGGATGGAAGCTGAGGTCTGCGTTTGGCACGCTCCACTCCCGCACAGCATATGCAATCACTCTCTGCCAGAATCCACAGTGTCAGATGTTCACACTTTGTGTTCCTGTGTGCTAACTCTGTCGCCTGGATCGATCCAGCACTGATGCTTTAATGGGCGAGCTCTCGCGCGTAACCTCAACACAAGGCTCATGTTTCAGGGAGAAATGTGATTATGCTGACCACGGGATGGGGCCATCCTTGTGCTCACCTTCGCAGAAGTGGTGTCTGTGTAACACCCTGTGCACCCCCCATACCCCCCCCGCCCTCCGCACCCCTCCCCCGCCGCCCCACCTCTCCCCTGCTCCCCAGCCTCCTGTCTCTTTTGTTTGCCATCAGCTTAGAGAAGACCGGAAGACAGCAAAGTGAACCTGGCGTCCTATACCTGGGACTGGCTGTTCCTGTGTGAAAACGATAATCACTTTATCCTAAATTGAATTATGGGGGATTTTTATGTTTTTCTTTTCTACTTAGTTTAAATGCTTCCAGTCAGCTGCCTGATGCCATATACATTTCATTTGTCGAAATGTTGTGCATCGACAGCATCTATTGGTGCAAAGTATCATGGCAAAATTGCCATGATGTACAGTATACACAAAAATTGGCAAAAGAAAAAAAGAAATGCATCACCATTTGATTCATCTAATATATATATTTTTTTTTTTGTCTTGAAGTATTGTTATTGCCGTATTGGCAGATGCATTGTGGTATTTAAAACTATTTCCACTTAAAGTCACTCAAACATTTTCACAAGTATCACTTGTCATGTCTCATGAGGTTGAGTGATGTGATGACTCATCCTCTTTCCGATGAAATGAAAGCCTTGTTGCACATGAAGAGCTGTTCACACTCCCAAGCCAAGATTTCAAGTTGAAGACCCATCCTCACTCACCATTCTGAATACACCAACATGGTATTAATGGATACAGCTTGAGAAGCCTTTCTGAAAGTGAACTGAGTGCATTCTGACCACCATGCAGAGACAAAAAATCACCATCATCTCTTCGCCCATGAGTAATGCACAGAGACAGTGTGTGTGTGTGTGTGTGTGTGTGTGTGTGTGTGTGTGTGTGTGTGTGTGTGTGTGTGTGTGTGTGTGTGTGTGTGTGTGTGTGTGTGTGTGTGTGTGTGTGTGTGTGTGTGTGTGTATGTGTGTGTGTGTGTGGGTGTATGTATGTGTGTGTGTGTGTGTGTGTGTGTGTGTGTCTGTGTGTCTGTCTGTGTGTGTGTGTCTGTGTGTCTGTCTGTGTGAGTGTGTGTGTAAGTGTGTGTGTAAGTGTATTGTGTGAGTTGCAATTATTAATCATGCAAATTATGTTAGTTTGAACTGGTAAACATGCCAAACATAGAGCCAGTTGCTCAGTGATGCATCAGACAAATACATGCAAAAATTGCTTCTTTTATTTTTTAAAATATGCCATTCTACAACTCTTTTCATTTGAAGTCTTGATGGTACTGGCACAAAGTGCTGGTAATGTTGCCAATGGCAGAAATGTGTTTACTCCAGTGACCAGCAATGTTTCAGCACCATGGATAGCGACTATTCAGCAGGCAGCAGCAGTCTGCTGAGGACAGCTGTAGAGCCATCTGTATTTAATATGTTTGTGAACCATTTGGGTCACATGTTATACTTTATATGTTATGCTTACCGTATACTGTACTAGTTGACTTATTCTTTTCAATCAGTGAAGCAACAGGACACTTCAGACCGAGAACACAGTATTATCTACTTGCAGCCTGCCCAGTTTTATGAAAAAACTATCAGTCTACAGCATGGATGGAGATGGCTCAGCAGTCAGTATGAGTAGATATACTGTAGTTTGCTAATGAATGTTGGGAGATAAGCTCCAAAATCTCTTTTCTCACCAAAGAACAAGGTGACTTTGTGCTCAATTTCTACATTACCTCATCCAGATAAAACCAATCCAAACTCCAAAATCCAACTCTCTAAGTGGAGCCATGTCATTGCATTGGTTGCGTTTCAACTTCTTTTATTCACCACCTCAGCATTAGTTTGCCAGAAATCTGGTGGACCAAGGTTCGGTCAATTGAGAGTGTCCAGACAGCAGTAGCTGCCAGAGCTGAGATGAGATGTTATAAGTCAGTGTCAGACCAGTCGTCTGGTGCTCTGGACACCCGACCATGGTTGGCTTCCTCTCTTGTTTCATCCTCTCATAGTCCTCCTCTCTCTTAATTTCTCTCTCTCTCTCTCTCTCTCTCTCTCTCTCTCTCTCTGTCCCTTGGCATCTCTGTCTTCAATCTCAATCTCTGTTTCCCCCTATTTTCCCTTCTCTCTCTCTCTCTCTCCCCCTCTCTCTCTCTCTCTCTCTCTCTCTCTCTCTCTCTCTCTCTCTCTCTCTCTCTCTCTCTCTCTCTCTCTCTCTCTCTCTCTCTCTCTCTCTCTCTCTTCCTGTTTCTCTGCTCATGTTTAGGCCCCCTAAGCCCTGGACTCGTTCCCTGTGTTCCAGCGTGAGTCTCCGCCATCGGTGTTGGACGACCTTCATGGCGGCCTCCAGCCCAGCGTTTCCCTGTGCTCTCCTCCTCCTAACCCACTGCGTTTCATCCACTCCTCTCCTCCTCCTCCTAACCCACTGCATTTCATCCACTCCTCTCCTCCTCCTCCTAACCCACTGCGTTTCATCCACTCCACTCCAGAGCTGCGACAACAACAACAACAACAACAACAACAACAACAACAACAACAACAACAACAACAACAACAGCCACACTACATCGGCGTATCTCTCCATCACCAGCTGGCTGCCATACCCAGGGCCTTATACAAACATCATCAGAGAGAGATTAATGGAGGGCCCGTCAGAGACGTATAGCAGACTTCCATATTTTATGGGAGAGGAGCGTGTGAAGTGGCGGTGGCGGTGACGCAGAAGGCATTGTGCACGGTGGGATGGGATGGTGATGAGGAGGTGGTCGGTGGGGCTCGGGGGGTTGGGGGGGTGGGGGGGGGGGCTAGGGGGATGAGGTATGACACATATGTTGTGGGGAATGCACACAGCCACAGAGCTGTCGGTGATGGATCGTGTCGTGCTGTCGGCTCTGACCTTACTGTTGACAGTGAACACCTGGTTAAAAAGAGAGACTCTCTCTCTCTCTTGCTCTCGCTCTCTCGCTCTCCTGCAGCTGGGGAATTCCTGACACGGTAGTCTTTCATGACATTCTCTGCTGAATCTTACGCCGTGTGAGGATTTTGACATGTGGCTGGAGGTACGCTCCCCTTCCCAGAGTTTACATAACCCACCAACTGCAGGAGAGAATGTGTCATATTTAGTGCTTAATCATGGTGCTCTCTCACGCATGCATAGGGTCATGAGGTCAGTCATACCCTGGGTTTCAAAATCAGTGCGGTTGGGGGATAAGGTAAGGTGGGGTGGGGTGAGGTGGGGTGGGTGGAGGTGGGTGGAGGTGGGGTGGGTGGGCAAAGGATCTGTCTGAATGTCTGATGCTAAATAAAGTTATACACAAATACACTTCCATGAGAACATTTCAATCACAACATGTTTCATTTGGTTGCATGTATTTAGCTTGAGATTTTGGTTCTGAGTGTTAACAAATTCTGCAGGTTGGAAGCTTGGGTCAAGTCATTGCTAGCTACCGACCTGGGAAGAGCCTGAGGGACTGAGGTGAACATAGCTCCCCTCTATTGGTTTCACTCTATCTCTTCAATGTGACAAAAACAATATCATTTATGCCGTTATTATTTTTAACTAACTACTGTACTTTGTTACATATAATCTATTTATATTAGGTAAATCTTATACAAATCTGTGACAACCCCAAAACGTCAAACATACTTGTTGTGGAGAGAAAAAAAAAACCCTATTGTTTCTGTAACGTGCCAATCATCCTGTAAGGACAACAAAACTTCATCCTGCTAAAATGTTTTAAATTTGATTTATCCATTCGGGGAAAAAAAAAACAATCGTTTTTCTCGGACGTCTAAAATCCATTACCCTCCCATGAAAACAACAACAAAAGAATGTATTGAATAAGACTAAACGTTCTTCCATTTGCTCCCTACTGAAAGCCTCTGTTAACTAATGGGAATGTAATTTGTCTTTTTTTCTGCCGTGCATTAAGTGCTGAGTTCCCTTCTGAATAGAGAGCATCTGATGTTATACAATGTGCCTCATTACTGTGAAGGGCTACGTACAGCCCGTTCTACTGCTATGGAACACGCTTCTGTCCATTGCTGTTGATGACAGCCCTTCTCTCCTGCTGACAAATTAGACTTAACTGCCACCTTCTTCCCTGAACACATTTCAGTAACACTTTGGAGGAGACCGTTGACATCAGGTCATGTAATGGTGTTACACAGACATACAATACAGTTCATGTTAGAGTAAAAAGCAAAGACATAGGGATAAGTTTCAAATTAATGGACAGCGCAAAATACAAAATGAAGATAATTATGATGTGCTGATTGTACTCAAATATGAATAGGTTGATTGTGAATGTGAAGAGGCTAGATGGCAAAATGAGAGCGAGAGAGAGAGAGAGAGAGAAGAGTAGGGAGTAAGGAAGTATAACATAACAGAAACATTACATAACGGAAATCCAGAAAAAAAAAAAAATGTATAGAAAATAAGGCAGTGTGAAGTATGAGTTTGATATTGCAGGATGTAGGAGTACTTGGGTGTGTGGTTTTGTGAATCGTGTGAAATATTTTGATAACACCAGCCTAGTTTGCAAAATTGTGTGTAAGCAATTGGAAAAAAAACAGTATAGAGGACCTGTTGTGTGGCTCTCTTGGTCTCTGTGTGTGAGTGTGTGTGTGTGTGTGTGTGTTTGTGTGTGTGTGTGTGTGTGTGTGCGTGTGTGCGTGTGTGCGTGTGCGTGTGTGTGCGCGTGTGTGTGTGTGCTGATTAAAGAGGGTCCTCTGCTGCTCCAACCACACTGAGCAACTGCATCAGGGACACCACAACACTCTCCTGTCACTCACGCTTGGAGCATTTCAAGAGTTTGCTTATCTTTTTATTTCGATATTTTTTTTTATTTTATTTCGTTTTTTATTTATTTATTTGTTTATCACACACAGCTACAGATTGCTCAACAGACACCTCTGCCTCTCCTACAGTATCTGCTTCCACGTTTCCTCCCTTCTGATGAAAACTGTGGGAGGCACTGGATGAGGTTGAGGGCGTGTATGGTGAATGACTGTTGGGCGTGTGTGTGTGTGTATGTCTCTGTGTGTTTGAGTGTGTGTGTGTGTGTGTGTGTGTGTGTGTGTGTGTGCGCGTGCGAGCGAGCGAGCACGCGCTTCTTTGTGTGCCTGTGTGTGCCGGCCGGGGAATTGTTTGACGCGTTAGATCACTAGATCTGCCCGATGAACAGCAGCAGACACCTCATTCATCTGTGGGCCGTGCCAAGGAAAGGAAGCCCCAGAGTGCCACTCGAGGAGCAGACACTTTCCCTCAAGTTTCTCTTTGTGAATCGCATAAAAGGGAGAGCGCATGTGTCGGAGACAGAGACAGGGGAGACATTAAGCAAAGTAGCTTAATGCTACTGCCTTGGTTCCTCTGTAGAATCAGTATTGAGAGAATATATATGTAACTAAGTCATCTTAGCCCCAGACTGATGAAGTATGAAACATTCACAGAGAGAAAAAAAAAATATGTAAACAGTAATTTAATGAACTTCAAACAACCATCACACCACATTTGTTCAGCTCAATCAACAATAATTGACAAATGATTGATCCTTTTTTTTTTTAACGAGCTCAACTGTCACACTGAACACTAGATCAATAGAGCAACAATCAATAGCACAGGGAGAAGGGGACACATTGTTTACAACCGAGATTGGAAACAAAAAAAAGGAAACAACACACTAATTTATGCCTCATAACTAGCCTATTGAGCGCCATCCACCATTATTGCGTGATTTTAACGTTTCCATACATTGCCATTGCACAGTCCCAATGGTAAGGCTTTATTGCCATGGCAACGTCTGTAAATACCAAGGCCAGATGGATGTTTTGACAGATAGACTCAGACCCGTGCTGGCTGGCCCTGCCTCTGGTGACTTTGGTCTGAAGGACAGGCATCAAGGGCTGCTTTGGCTTCAGACTTGTGTGATTGAGC
>NC_085001.1:7473640-7476140 GCF_963854185.1 Sardina pilchardus | reverse complement strand
GCCCTACTACACTATCTGGCCTGTGCTCATAACCTCTACATCTTATAACCTATCCCCTGCTGTACATTGTTCATATCACTATGTTTGCTGTACACTGTCTACAATCGCCGTCATTACTACATTATCTGGCCCGTGGTCAGAACATCTACCTCTTATAACCTATCCCCTGCCCTGCTATATATTGCTTTAGTATATTAAAGCAAGGTATATTTTACATGTAAGGTATATTAAAACAATTCTAGTATGTTTACATTCTTGTCTTTTCATGGTCACAGTTCATATCTAACAATAAGCAAAACTATTCACAAAATGGTCGCCTGTCATGATACGGCTCCCCCTGCGCCTCTCTTCCACTCCTGACACACTTTGAAACGGAGGTCAGGGAGATGTGTGTGAAGTACCGTTCGCGCCGCATCAGTAAACAACAACGGTCGCTGACAGTACACGATTACTGGTAATCATAACATATTAAATTCAACCACTGATCTAATGTCAATTGCATAAACATGGTGGCCCCATCCCCGACCTCTCTTATGTATGAGGTAATCAAAGACATTCAGTTCATTGCGACAGTAAATGCAGTGAGCTACTGTTATGGAAACACCCTGCCAAACATGACCTCATATTCCTCTCAGGCTGTCACAACTCTGCTGAGTTTATTGGCCATTCATTAAGTTATGTGCAGACTGTTTGACCTTATACATAGTTGAAAATATGAAATAATCAACCATCCTCCATATCTTACACGTGTGTGTGTGTGTGTGTGTGTATACTATGTGTGTATGCTCCTGCTCACATACTGTATGTGTGTGTGTTTGTGTGTGTGTGAATGTGTGAATGTGTGTGTGTGTGCGTGTGTGTGTGTGTGTGTGTCTGTGTGTATACATGTGCTATGTACACACGCACACTGTTCCTGTAAACCTGTCTGAATGCTGCAGGAGTGTAGGTGATAAATGAAGGTTAAATGATAGCTCATCTCTCTCACAGCTGTCACGCACGCTGGATGTCATTCACGGCGCCTCACTGATGGCTGGTGAAATGAGCTGCATCATTAGGGGAGTGTAAAGCTGTGATGCTTTTCCCCTCATTTCCATGAACAAATCGTTTTTTATTTCTCTCAGCCCATGCTGACGCTTGGCATTTCACTCTGTGGACGTATCTGTGTGTATTTGTGTACGCATCTGTGTGCATTTGTGTATGTGTGTGTGTGTGTGTGTGTGTGTGTGTGTGTGTGTGTGTTTGTGTGTGTGTGTGTGTGTGTGTGTGTGTGTGTGTGTGTGTGTGTGTGTGTGTGTGTGTGTGTGTTTGCGTGTGTGTTTCCGTCGTCATCTGAGCTAACGGCTTACTATCGCGTCCGACGTCTGTTGTGGCGATACGCAGTGGAGCTTGCCTCAGCATCTGTGGTCGTGCACAAGCGCTGAGGTAGATCATTCATCAAAGCCCCATTGATTCAGATAGCATTTTATTAGCACACGATAAGAGTCATGTTTCTTCATTGATAAAGACATCATAGCAAGCAAGCCAGACTTTGATCAGCTGTCAGATATCAAGGGTAATGTGATAATGATCAAAGCCTGATCCCAGCGCAGGTCAAAGACTTGCCTTGGCAAGTGCGAGGAGCAGTGCCAGTTCGCCTGGGGGAAGAGTAAAGTGGGACAACGAAGGTAGCAGAGACTCTTAGAGCGACGACTGTCACCGTTCAATAGGTTCTCTCCAGATAAAAAGGAATCGGGGAGAGAGCGAGAGACAGAGAGAGTCAAAGGGTCAGGTGAGAACTCTGAAGTTCTTCCAACTTTTGTCTGGGGTGCTGTTAGAACTTTTTGGGCCCTGCAAAGAATTGTAAAATGGATTGTTCTGGTCCTTGAATATGATTGACTGAGTCATGTTTTAAAAATCAT
This sequence comes from Sardina pilchardus, assembly GCF_963854185.1. Lineage (NCBI taxonomy): Eukaryota > Metazoa > Chordata > Actinopteri > Clupeiformes > Clupeidae > Sardina > Sardina pilchardus. The sequence continues at coordinate 7,474,242 of NC_085001.1, read as the reverse complement.
GTTCTCTAAGTGCTTGATGCTTAAATATAATATAGGATCCCCTAATGGTGGTCAGTATGTTCAATAATAGCAATGTAATATAAGAACAATGGTGGTCAGTCTGTTCTATGGGGACTCCTGTCAGTGAATGGGCTTTGGAATCCTCCTAGTTCTCCCCCTTCCATCTTACGGGGACCCTGCTAGCTGCCACACTGTCAGATGTAAACATGCATATCGGGATAAAAGGAACATTTCCTCTAAGAAGGAACATGTTTGCAAATATATGAAAGCCTGGCTAGCGCCTATCACTTCTACAATTTGACGTGGTCTGGCAACCAGACGTTCATTTTCTCGTATTTGGAAAAATGCCCAGATCCATTCATTGGATGCCACGGATGTCTATCAAATGCGTCTGTGTATAGCTCATCATGGTCTTGCTTTCCCCCCTGTTCTGTGATTGGTCCCCTATCTCAGTCAAACATTAGGGCGGTATTTTCCAGACTGCCTTAGCAGCGTGAATGAAATCACTGCGCAAGGCAGAATGGGAACACCCAGGCTAAATATATTATGTAAGTTGTTACCAATTTTAACCAGTGAGGAATAGAGAGTCAACATACTATTGT
>NC_085001.1:7453640-7466140 GCF_963854185.1 Sardina pilchardus | reverse complement strand
GCTGGCTCCATAGATTTATGTGGGGCCTGGCATTCAGACAGGCAGCCGCTTAGACGCCCCACTGCTGGGTGCACGCCGGCAGACCCCAGCGCATTCTGACATGAGAGCCACTCTAGGTATGACTGATGCTTCAGCGGGCGCCTGCCACTGTTCCTGCATGCTGTAATGTGTAACATTACCTACCTAATACAGTCTTTCTGCATATCCCCTATGCAACCGTATATGTGCCTTTGAGGATTGCTATGGGGTGGATGCCATCAAAGGCGTGTACATTCATGTTCACTATTTTGTGAAGGCACACATGGACAGAAAAAGAAAAACGTTTGTTCTTGGAAAATGCTTGCATCAGTTTCATCCTTGTTATTTTGAACTCAACCTGCTGAGCAGAACTAGAGAGAGCAGGGATACCCTCTGTTGTGCACTCCTACTGTAAGGCCACAAGCTGACTGAAATTACATGATCCGTTGAATATGCCTGCAAAACATAAACATGAACTTACATTTTATCTTACACAGATGGTAAATAACCACGTGACTGACACCACTGCTAGCCACTGAACTAGGCACGTAGCTTACAGGGCAACCCATTTACGTATACGTTCCAAGTTCAGTAAACTCAATCTATGTCCCTGAGAGAATCAAACCTCCGTTTTCTTTCCTAATAAACGGACATTATACTGCATTCTGTGTACCTTAGGAAAAATGTCCTGCTGTTTCTCTTGTCCAGATTGCTCCCTCCCGAACAAGACCACAATCTAGTGTACTCAGCCCCGCGACTCGACTTGTCACGGCGCACAGTATGACTAATCTCGCCGCTGACACTAAAAAGTCAGAGGACCCGCTCAAGCCTGGTGAGTTGTGGCCATCGCCGCGGGCTACCCTTCGTCAATCCGCCGATGACAAATTGCTGAGGGACGTGTGTCTTCTATCGGCGTATGGAGGCGCATATAAAGCACATCAATATTGCCGTACTTTCTGCTGTGGTCCAGTGCAGACGTGGCGAGGGTGGCAAGTGTCTCGCTGCATCTCAATCACGGATGTTAAACATAATATAACACCCACGAATAATTGGCCTGTCATTTAAAAGCAGAGCGACCTAAATTTGTGAGGAAGCTTTTGAATGTGCTTTTAAAAAGGACAACGCATGGTAACAACGCATGTTTAATATGCATGACCACAACGGTGCTAAACCTATAGCGAAGCACTCTCTTTTAATGCACATATTGTCTATATCAATTAGTTTAGTTTGCAATAGAAATATAAAGGCAATGATGGAAGTTTCGCGTAGTTTTAAATGTTCTCCACGCTTCTCATGAATCGACTAGGCTACATTCCGTCAACTTTGCCTTAAAACCATCCTGTATTCTTTCGGGATCTATGATATGCATTTGTAAACTATACAACATAGATCTGTTTGCACAGTGCCGTCTCTTACGCACACCCTCCTCTCGCATGTGGTGTAGTGCCTAGATGGCTTAAAAGTATACTCCCTCTCAAGCGCAACCCATCAACAGCGATCTGCGCTCCATAAACAGACTCGCTTTTTAATCAGTTTGACGGTCACCAGTTAGAGGATTTGCCGAGTCCCCCCTCTTTCCTTGGGAGAATTAGTCGGGTAACTCAGTTCTTATTTGTTTGTTAACCCTTTTCAATTAACTCATCTGGTGCCCAATCAAATGGTATGGGGTTGGAATGCCCTCTTGCAGCGATTCTACCTCTCACAGACGCACCCCATACAGGAAACTGTTCCGCTAAATCGTGCACGCCCTCAGTGATCACTGGCTAAAACGCACCACTCTCCTACCCGTGCAAAGTTGACCGTCGTTGGAATATCTGCGGGGGAATTTAACGGAAGTCGTTGGATGTGGTGGAATATCACCTTGGACCGCGACGCAGCCCCGGATCACTGAGCGGCACATGTGAACGCTGCGTCTTTGCTTGCGTTCCGTTGATACGGCAACCCGCATTTGGAAAGATGAGTCTGTCAGCACGGCACCCAGAATAACGTTACAGCAACGTTTCAACTTTGGGGTTGAATTCCTGTATCTCATTTTGGAATTTAGAAAGTTTTGATTGCCTTTTAAGACAGTGGATGATTTATGTTTGGCGTTTGGCGAGGTTTGGAGTTATGCTTGGATATTTTACAATTCAATGCGTCGAGACCACCTTGGAGTGCTAACGAGCAACAAGGGAAAGAAAGAAATTTGTTTGGAGGGACGAAATTGCATCGGGGCACCATTATTTTCAGCTCCTTAACTCGGATACCTTGTTAGATTCACCAGGATGTATTTCTATATGTACGGTTTACTGCTGTTGTTTGGTGAGTAAAGTTTCCCATTCCCCTCTCCTTTTCACCCGAGACATAGAATTACATGTAATGTAGTTTCCAAATGGAAACTACAACGAGGTTATATTTTAAATTATGTATGGATGTATTAAATTCCCTATTTTAAAGATTGCATGCAATACACATGTTTGCTACTGACGTAGACGTGTACAAAGCTTTCTGTTTTGTTTGGTCTGATGGTTCATTTAAACAGTTTCTAAGTGATTGCCATGTTGATATAGTTCTGTGTAGGAAAACGAGTTGATTGACTGTACATGCCAGTGCTCAAAGTCACATTATATGTGTGGACATCAAATTATGCAAGAGAATGGATTGAGCGCAGTGCCCCTAGCAATTCCGTATATTCACTGATACACGTAGAATGCACTAGAGATGCCCAACAATGTTCACCTGCATTTCCTCTACAAAACTACAATTCTCTTGCCTTTTGAAGAGTCTCTGAATGTGACTTGAAGGTTGATTTTGTTGTTTTTGTATTCATTGGTGTCTTTGGATACGATTCCTCCAAACACAGTGTCATTGGTTAAAGTTAATGATCTGGAATGATGTCAGGGCAGTCAGGTAGTTGTTCCCAGGAACTGAGCGAAGGTGAAAACCTTCAAGGTCACAGGCACTGCGCACCGTCAGAGGTAAGACTTCGTCTCGAAAGTCTCAAGACAGCGGCGTAGACCTTACTGCATTATCTCGGTCAATGGCATAGCCCCTCAAAATAAACATACATTTCAGAGTCTCTCTCTCTCTCTCTCTCTCTCTCTCTCTCTCTCTCTCTCTCTCTCTCTCTCTCTCTCTCTCTCTCTCAGACTGGTTTACATACAACACAACAGTCTGTATTAATTCACCAGTTTAGAGTTCGACTCAGTCTTTTGCTATTTCGTCTTTATTTTGTAGATTGTACCCACACACAGTGAGGTAATAACGCCACGAAAGAAAGTGTATGACTATGAACAATATAACATGCACATTTGGATGGTGTGGCTAGCAGTTTTGTTTTTCAATTCAGAGTTGGTGTAAGGGTCAGGAGTTTGGTCTCGCACGGGTTCATCCTGTTTATTCGAGCCCGCTTTAGCCACGAGTCCACTCGTACCTGTAGGTGTCAGTGGTGACCAGCCCCACACGTCTAGTCTTGTTCAGCCTAGCATTCAGACCACAATCCTACAGTGCTACTGACGAGCTACTTTGGTTCTTCCTAAAGCATTTAAAATGCTTGTTTGGAGTTTTCAGAATTAATCATCTTGTATTGGGCTGGTTGTCATTCAATCAATCTTAATTAAAACCTTCATGATTTGGGTTTCAAAGATATATGCTTCAGTTGCAACAGCTTCAAGTAAATCATTTTCTGACAAAATCCACAGCCATTTCTGTCATTCAACTCCACATTTGAAGAGGCCATTATGACATTGCATCATCTGCCACATACATCAGTAATTAATCCTGCCATATACTGTAGTCCTCCACTGAAATGAGATGGAGCCTTGGAAATGCATATCTTTCCTACAGTGTCAGACTGCAGTGAACCAGTGTCTAACATAGTCGTATATTTGTTCTCATCAGTATCAGTCTGGGCCATGACTGGGGGGAAAGGCATGACACAAAAGTTTTGTATTTGGGGTGAAAGTGTGTCACTTTCTGAGACAGAATACGACTACAATGGCTCAGTTCATTCATGCTGCTTCCTATACCACAGTTTGACACATCTGACATTTGGCTCGTGGGCTGCTGATCTCTGCCACTCCGAGACTGTGAGCTATGCACTGGGCCATCATTAAAAAGCCAGGCTTACTCATGCAAGCAATTCTCAGCCAACAGATTACACAAATGAGCTGTTCTTCTCTGCCGGAGAGAGAGAAAAAAAAAACTGGCAAATAACAGTGAGATAGCTGTGCATTTCTTGTCACTGATGAGACAGACACACCCTTTCGACTTCCTGGATTTGGTTTAAGCGACAAATGAGAGAATGGCTGTTTTTAGCTCAAGGAGAGCTCAGTGTTGTTGGTGTGCTTGTTTGTCTGTGCGTCTGACCATCTATTGAATTGTACCTGTTATATTGAACAGTGTTGTCCATGTCTGCACGTGATCACACATACAGTGGACCATGTCCTTCCACATAAGGTTTATTTCGTAAGACGCCAGTGCCAGTCTATTCTTCTCAGGCTTGTTTGATGCTGTGATTTACTCCATCTTAAATTTGTATACATTTCCAGCATTCCACAGGATAGATAGTATAGGATATATATATGTAAAGAAATCGAGATCTAATCTGCTGTTTTTGGAGTGTTGCTGTGGGATGGCTTACCCATCGTGATGTAATATCGTGGTTTGTCTTGTTTTTGCATGTTTAGTTATGCCCGTTCTATGGCTGAACTATTTTTCTTGCTGATGGCATGCTGAACACTAACAGTAACAGTTGATGCAACACATTTCAATGTTCTTCTCTTCCTCCATCCTCTTCTCTTTCTTCCCCCTCTCTTATCTGGCCTGCCCACCCTCTCCACCCCCCACCACTTCACATTCCTACCATTACCTCAACTGTCATGTCCTCTGTCTTCCTCCACCCATCATGTCTTTCTTTACCTCCTCCCCACCACCCTCCTCTTCCCTCGCTCCTCCACCTCTACTTCACGGTGCCTTCCTTCCCATTTCCTCTTCTCCCCTGTTCTCTCCATCCCCTCTCTTCTCACCTGTTCTCTCCATCCCCTCTCTGCTCATCTTCTCTCATATCTCATCCCCTCTGCTCCTCTCTCGCCTCCATTTTTCACTCTTTCATCCTTTCCTTTGTACTCATCCACTCTCTTTTCACTGTCTACAACGTACCTCTCTACTCCTCTTATGCCTGTTCCATTCCCTCGCTTTTTTTCTTTGTTACCCTGTCTGGCACATACCATATTCCATCCTCTCTCACTGTTTCACTCCTTCTCTCATCCTCTTCTGCTCATATTGGGCTCTTCTCTCCCTCTTTTTAATCTTCATCTCTCCTTTCTTCTCTTGTCTTCATTCCTCTCCCCTGCTGACCTCTCCCCCTCTCCCTCTCCCTCTCTCCTCTCCTCCTCCGCTTCACCTTCCTCCTCCTCCTCCTCCTCCTCCTCCTCCTCCTGCTCCTCTCAGATGAAGTAGTGTTCTCCTGCGCCAGCTCCTCTGGGCTGCTGGTGCCCGTGGCGGTGGATGGCGAGGCTGGCGTGGACTGCCTCAAGGCCAGCGACATGTGCAACGGCAGCCCGCAGTGCAGCTCCAGCTACCGCGTCATGCGCCAGTGCCTGGTGGGCCGCGACCGCACCAGCATGCTGGCCAACAAGCAGGAGTGCCAGTCGGCCCTGGAGGTGCTGCACGACAGCGCCCTCTACAGCTGCCGCTGCAAGCGCGGCATGAAGAAGGAGCTGCAGTGCCTGCAGAACTACTGGAGCATCCACATGGGCCAGAGCGAAGGTGAGCTCAACGTCCCGCGCAGGACAGGTAGGGGACGGAGGACGGGGGACGGGGGACGTCCGTCCTTTTGCCCGGCGGGGCTTTTGCGGTGCCGTGCGGGTGTGGCGGGATCGGGCAGGGGTCGCGTGGGCGTCCGACGGTTGGGTGACCCCGGGGTTCGATTCCCCCAAACCTGCTGTTGTGAGTTAGTGTTGCTCAGCTTGCTTTGGATGAAATGGTCTGCTAGACACCAGTTACCCTTTTCCTCTGGTTGCCCATGTCTCGTCTCGTCTCTGGTCTGCTCTCTCTGTTCATGCTGTGGCGAGGCACATCGCCGTCTCTGATGTTGGACTCGACCTCCGCTGCTAATTTAGCCACAGCCTGGTGGTCTGCTTCAAAATGGCCGTGTTTGACCTTTCTGTGTTCCGCCTTGAAGGAGCTGAAAGCCGCCCTTGGCCTTTACCTGCTCTCTTATGACTGCTGCTGAAGCCTGCTCATCTCCCCTGTCTGTGTGTCACACACACACACACACACACACACACACACACACACACACACACACACACACACACACACACAAACATACACAGATACAGAAACATACACACACACAGACACAGACACACACACACAGACACACACACACACACACACACACACACACACACACACAGAGAGTAATTGGCAGACAGGCTTCCCCGTCTCTGTTGATGCTCTCTGGCTGGTTTAGATGGCCCAGACAGACTACTGTATGTCCAAATGCCTTGCATGAGGTGGACCCAAGGACCTTTTGCTCATGGTGGTGCAGGGAGAGAGCACAGAGGAAAAGCGCCGTGAGAACGGGACAGCAACAGGCAAGCCGATCTCGTTCAGTCCAGTAGATATGTAGGGCAATAGATCGATTGGACGGCCTATTGATTTTGGAGTTGTTGTTCTGTTGACCATAGTTAGACCGAGTATATCATGGATACAGTGGCAGCCGGGTGAGAGGAAAGAGATTCCCAGATACATAAAGACTACGGATGTGTTCATAAACCTGTGCCCGGGAGATGAATAGTTTCATAAGGGCTTTGATACCTGCAAGATTAGCGCATGAATCTGATTTGAGAGTGCCCTTAATTTGTGCCGTGAACAAATGGAGCATGCATCTCTAACCTCAAACCACACAATGTTAATGGATGAATTTTGTTTATTATTTATTATTAATTTTGCTAATGACTCCTCTTGTTAAAATAACATCTGATGTTTGCATCAGTAATGCAAGAAAAGGAGGAACTAGATAAGTGGCTGGTGTACAGTAAATCAATGCGTTACACTTGAATGCTGTGGTTTGTAATGCACAAATCCAAATAAGTGTCGGCTTTGGAGAGCATATTGAGCGGAAAGTATCACCTTTCTTGGCTTACAGGCAGATGGTTTGACATGCGTTCAGAAAAATCGACATAACATGTTTGTTGGCCTGTGTGCTCTGTGCTGTATTTGTGCGATACCTGCATCTTGAATTATCGCTCTCTCTGCAGTAGTGGCATGGACAGAGGATGCAGTCTCATGTCCTAGTTTAGTGTTGGGTGGAATGAAGGCGTTAATATTGCGCTCTTTCTTGCTGAGTTACTTGTTCTTCTGTGTCTTCAGGCTATTTTTAAAGCCCTCTGCACAGACCAGTCAGAACAGAAGTGTTTGTTCTAAAAAAGATTTAATGAGAGCATCAAAAAAAAAAGCCGACATTTGCACCTCGTAAGTCCTTTTAGGGGGATGAGATTTGCTCAGTTTTTAGATGTATTATCTCGCTGCTAATCCATCCCTCTTGGGCATCCGCTGGTGTAAGCAGTCCTCGGACGCGGTTCAGATCTGGGCCGCGTCCAGGCCACGCGTGGACCGGATCCTCTGTGATGTCTAGTCGCTCGTTGGGTGTCAGGGAAGCGTTGCTTAACCTAGATAAGGTGCTGGCCTTTGTGCTGTTGTGAACAGAGCGACTCTGAGCACAACACGCCGCAACTCTCGTCTCGTCTCTCGGCCTCCACTTGCAGAATAGCGGTGGGTCTGAAGCCTTGACACAAAGTAATTGCCTCTCTCGATTTCTACTACAATGGGCCGACAAAACACAACGCCTCGACCTGATTTAGGAACAATATTAGTTTTCAGTCAAACAGCCACAAAACACCTCCTCAAGGCCGCAGGGCTCTGAAAGCCTGCGATTCTGCCCAGCACGGACTAGACACTCCCACTCACAGGAAATGGCGTAATGCATAAACAGTCATGTAATTGCTCTCATTTTTATTGTCTTGGTGTTGTTGTCTGGGCTGTGTGCTTTTGTGGGGCCAATTGCAAACCTGGTGATGCATGATAGTCGGGACGTACAGTTCCCTGGCACTGTTACAGAATTTGAGCGTGAAATGCGGTGTTAAAGATTTGGAAGTGGATAATCGTATATAAAGGCTTCGAAAATTACTGATAACTTCAGGCACAAAAATTGTCCCAGCTTTAAGCCCTGTGATAATGTCTTCTCAATGCTTTGCTTCCTGATGTGACATGTAAGCAAATCTTCAGATATGAATCAGCTGGCTAATGAAAGAATGCTGATCTGTGATCCTAATGCTTTCATAAATGACTAGAGACACTTCATGGATATATTTCCCTATTTTTCTCTCTTTTGTTGCAACATTTAATGACTTAATTTCATTTACTTATATATGTAGAAAGGCAACACACATTCATTAATATTTTTGTAAATGTCAGGAAGCAGGTCAATTTTCAACTGTAATACCTTTTACCAAAACATTCTAGAAAGACTTGTTAGATTAGACATCCTCCTCAAATGCAAACACTTTGTGGGTGATCTGCCTCAGATACACAGGCCACTTCTGAAACCTTTTACAGCTGCCTTGGCCTAAACAACAACAATAGGGAACTGTAGAACATGTTGGCCCTCCCAGCTAAGATTCCCAACAGATGTGTGAGTTTACTCTAACGTTCAATATGTGGAACAGATTTACGAGGATGTTTTGGTTGGATGCCGGAGGTGCAGTTCAAGATGTCATATTGGAGCGCAAAACGGCTCTTTGGTTTGTTGAAGAAGTTTGGGTTGTTTAGAGATGTTAGTTGAAGATTGAGCTAAGCGTTGCACAGAGAATGGAAAGCACATGCTGGGACTCAAGAGCGTTGAAACTTAAGCCACAGAAAGACATTATACTGTATGCTTAAACATACTGTACATGTTGTCTATCTAGAGAGGCGCTAGTTAAGTGCAGGACATTGAGTTCCCTCACTTGTTATAGTCATTGCGAGTGTCTCTATGAAGTATGTACTGTACCCTTGAAGTTGATTCATATGGCAGAGTATTCATAGTGTGGTTCTTTTCAGTGAAGGCCACTGATTTAGAAGCCTGGGGCTGAAGTGATGTTGGTCTCCATGGCTACATCATCACCTCTAATAGGACCATCTGGAAAGAAAGAGCCTTTGGAGAACATGCGGTCATGATCATATTCCCCCCAGACCCCGAGCTCATCTCATGACCTCCTGACGTTAGTCCTCTATGAAGACAGCCTCCGCAAACGCACACACACACACACACACACACACACATACACACACACACACACACACACACACACACACACACACACACACACACACACACACACACACACACACACACGCACACACACACACACACACACCGATCATAGTCATTCAGTGGCTGAGAAAGAGTGTTTCAAAACTCTGACTGATGATGGATGAGGGAGTGTATATCAAAGGACTCTCCCCCCAGATTCTCTTTCATGTCAAACTGTCAAACTGCTAGGACCCCTGACATCCCTTCTAGATACCCATTGTCATTCTTCTTTTTTCTCTGTCGTAACTGTTGAACTCGCAGCATGTTGAAGTAGAAACAGCATCATCGAACAAATACACACACACAATACAATTTCAAACTGTGCAGCTTGTGTTTCTGGACTTTGGAATTGATTGAAATTGATTGAGATTCGGAACCCGTTCTTATGGACAAGAGGCAATCAATCTGAGCTCATCAGCAGTGGGAGAGTGTGTGTGTGTGTGTGTGTGTGTGTGCGTGTGTGTGTGTGTGGTTTGTACTGGCTTGGCCTACTGGGCTCTCCAGCCAGACTCAGGAGGGAGGAGGGCGGCAGCAGCAGGACGCAGTGCTCTGAGTACCTAAAGTAATCAGTCTCAAGCATGTTGTGTTTTTAAAAGAGTAGGGAGGAGGAAACAGAGAAACAGGGAAGAGAGAAGAGAGAGAGCGAGAGCGAGAGAGAGAGAGAGAGAGAGAGAGAGAGAGGGAGAGAGAGAGAGAGAGAGAGAGAGAGAGAGAGAAAGAGGGATTTGAGAGAGAGAGAGAGAGAGAGAGAGAGAGAGAGAGACTTCTTTTTGGCAACCAAAAGAAGAAAGAATATGTGGTCACTGTTCGACAGGTGAGGTAGAGACAGAGTTGCACTTCCTCCTACAGTGTACATCCTTGTCCCAAACTAGGAATTTTTACTTTAATAAACTACATTTAGAAATTCCTCATTTTGATGATCTAAGTGAGGAAAACAAATTTAAAATACTATTGGGTGAAGGAAACAAAGCAAACCTTGCAGCCCAATATGTATTGACATGCCACAACCTGAGGGACATTGAATGACCTACTGTATCAAGACACAGACACACACACAGACACACAGACACACACACAGACACACAGACACAGACAAACACACACACACACACACACACACACACACACACACACACACACACACACAAAATCAACCCCCCCCCCCCAAACACACATACAAATATTTTATCTATTTTAAGAACTGTGTTGCTATTGTACTACTGTACACATTTTGTACTACTATTGTACTACTATAGTAGTATTGTACTACTATTGTACTTCTGTTCTGATTGCTTTGGCAATATAAGTATACCCCTTGTCATGCCAATAAAGCACATTGAATCTGAATCTGAATCTGAGAGAGAGAGAGGGGGAGAACATTTTTTGGAAGAAGATTTTAAGAAGAGAGAGCGAGAGCAGCAAGAGATCCAGGAAGACTTGATGAGGTAAGAGTGGTCAGAGGATGAGAGAATAAGTGATGAAGAAAAATGAAGTGGAGGAAGCAACACAATCGGGAGAGACTGAGAAAAGAGACAAGGACTCTTAAAAAAAATAAGATTTTTTTGCTATTTTCTTATTTCCTGAAAAGAAATTCTGTTCGGTTCTATTCAGCACCTTCAGCAGTGGGCAGGTGACCCTGGTTAACACTGCCCTCAGCCCTCGTCGGACGAAGAGAAAAAAAGAAACAAACCAAAAAAAAAAAATCAGAGGGCATTGAACTCCACTCTCGGGTTGTCACGGCAACACTTCCTCCTCGCACCTGTCAAGGTGAAGAGGTGTAGAGGATTGCAGCAGGCGCGGTTAGTTTGGGTTCATGCTTGTCAAGGCCTCCGGAACAATCTTTTTGTGTTAGCACGGAGAGCATGAGGCAGTGATTCATGAAGCGCAGACCGCATGGCTGACCCTGGGTCAGCTCCGGGCCCAGACCCCTGTGTGGAAATCAGAGCAGAAGCTGATCCAGTCAGCGTCTATTTGAGGTAATTTCAAGGGTGTCGAGTGGACTGGGTGGAAAATAAAGGATTCGATATTACCACTTACCACATTACCATTTCGATATTACTTAAATCTATAATCCTTAAAACTTGTATCCACAAAGCACATACAGTATAAGCCACCATCGTGAATGTTTATTAAGTATTCGTAATGTGTTCATAAGCACAGAAACTGATATGCAGTCAAGGGCCGTTCGCATCAAGAACGTTAACGGCATGATGTCGTTGGGGATCCCTTTCAGAACAATTTTGAGAGCAATAAAAAGCTGACAGCCAATCAGAATCCATCAAATTATAGCCATCACATTCATCAACACGAGCAGAGATTTCCCTTATTGTTGATCAGTGTGTAGGCTTTTATCGTCATAGATATAGTTTATAGTTATCGTTCCTGGTATAAACGACCCTTAAGTCTGTAGATATATACTGTAAAGAGTTGCATGTAAAGTAGTGTGATGTTCAAGTGAAGTGTAACCGATTCCAACCTAAAAGCAGGACACACATCCAATGTGCTTTAGAGAGCAGCAGGATTTAACCTGAGTTCCCCCCAGTCAACACACCATCCAGCAACTGCAAACAGCCATTACAAAATGAAATAAGACAGGAAAAAAAAAAAATCAAACCCTCCTGGACCCCTGCAGAGGAGCCGAGCATGGAGCAAGAATAAAGCAAAGCGCTGCTGGTTCTAGAAGGATCCGCAGGAGCTGTGGGCTTCCTCTGAATGCCTCTGGACGTCCTGCATGGGGTGGACTAATGGCTCCCACACAGGGCTGCTGTAGGTGGGGCGCTCACAGCAGCCATTACCAGTGAGAGCCATGGCAGTTGTCTCAGGCTATTACCTCAGTCCAGTCGCCCAGCCCTTATGAGGACGCCCTTGCCATGGGCTAGTGACATCAGGATTGGTCCTGCATTTGTGTCCTCCCTCCCTCCCTCTCTCTCTCGCTCTCTCTCTCTCTTTCTCTCTTTCTCTCTCTCTTTCTCTCTCTCTCACTCTCTCTCTTCCTCTCTCTTTTTTCTCTCTCTCCCTCCCTCTCCCTCTCTCTCTCTCTCTCTTTCGCTCTATGACTATGCCTCAATTCAGTTACATACAGCCTTTTCAAAAATTCTCATTTGTATTGCCAAAACATTTCTAATAACTCAGGTATTACTAA
>NC_085001.1:7438640-7448640 GCF_963854185.1 Sardina pilchardus | reverse complement strand
GACGTTTTGTCAATGACCAATTACCTACAAGATGGCTGTCTATATGGGATGGCCCTCATGTCACAGCTCAGGACGTCGTGAGACGTGTATTGTGAGCAGGAAAAGCCTGTGATTCTAGATTGTCAAGGTTGTCATTAACATGTCATCTGTAGCGAGCGAGCATACATGCTGTCGAAACTGCAGTTTTACTGTAAGTTCCTTTACCGAAAATGATCTGCGAAATGGAATGAAATGAAATGCAAATTCATGTTAGGCAAACATTTCCACAACATGAGGCATGATCTGTGAAAACCTGTCAGTGTGTGACATCTGCCATGAGGCTTAAATGATATGTTCATCTTCAGTCATTAGTTCATCCATTCAGCTGGCGTTCCGCAAGATAAATAAAACAAAACTTGGGCAAAGCAAATATTTGAAACGCACCACAGACTGTCTCCTAGCCTCGTTATCCTGGTTTTAATGTCTGCTTTTTGCAGGAGCTTTGAAAACGCAGTTTCAACCTGCAACCTCATATCCAGTGTTTGTTCCTGTTATTTCTGCCTCAAAGCACCCCGTCTGGAGTCCCGACGACTACACAGTCTCAGTGCAGTATCAAGGCCGTGCTTCTCTTTGTTTTTTTATTAGATGCATCAAGCTTTTATAGTGAATATATCTGTGGAGAGCCGATGTGGCCTCTTCGACAATTTGGTGGTGTTGACCTTTGGGTACACCTTCACCTTGGGTAGTGCAGGAGCTTCATGAGACACTTTACAAGCGATGCAGAGTCTGCAGCAACACCTTGCTGGCAGACTGCATCTATAATGCATTCTGGGAACATTCATAATGCATGACTCTTCAGTTACAGCACTTAGACGCACTTTTGTGACTCATTATTCTTATACATATATAATAGCATATGGTATAGTGTAAATCTATTGCATAGCACCTGACACCTATTGCTATGAGCAGGCTTTTTGCTGATACATAATGCATAATAATCAGCTATTTTCTATTTATTTATTGATGCTCGCGTTTAATTATTTATTTACAGAACTTGTTGGCCGTGGGATTCATCGAGAGCACTATCTCGTTTTTAGGGATTTTTTTTTATTTCTGTTCTCGAGTTTTCTAATCGTCTCCTCGTGTCACGTTATCCTATTACTGTGTATCGCAGATCTTACGACTCGATGAATAAATGGCCTTTAATATACCCCAGTGGGGGAGCAGGCCACTAAATCTGAGGCTTTTAAAAAGTCACTCCTCAGAAGTTGCTTCTTATCCGCTCAGCGAGATCAGCCAATCCACTGCGCTCTCTCCGCTCATACTCAGATAAGATGCAGAGCTTCTCCATATCATTGTCAACTATACAGAACATTCTCAAAGAGTCAAAGTTGAACTCAAATGTGAGCGATGACACTTGCTTCATTTGAATCACCAGAACACTGCAGCACATGCAAAGGTGTACATTGGACAGTAGAGGTATTGCTCTCCGTGGCTAGATACAATAACAGCTAGATACGCTGAACTACAGTATAGGGAGAGTCACTGTCCTTGTATGGAGTTGTTATGGCTTATGTATCCCAGAAAGAGGGAGGCTCTGGGATGGATCCAGTTAGATCTGGGTGGGTCTTAAGTTGTAGGCGGGGTGTAGCTAGTCTTGAGCGCTCTATGATATATTTCCTAATAATGATATACTTATTCCCCCACAAGTGTAATTATCATGGTCAAGATAATTACACAGCCAGCCAGCCCAAGAGACTTAAGCTGTGTTTGGATCTAGAGCTTGTGCTGCTCTCGAGGACATGTTGGCCATAAAAGTGAAGCATTAGCTTGAGATTAGGCAGTGGCTCTGAACTGGACCTCCAGCAGCCTTGGCAGAAAATGGAAACCAGAGACTCTCTCTGTTCTCAGTATGGACCAATCGACATTGGACCTCATCTGTGCCACACAGTAGTCAGATATAATGCCGCCCAATCTTGAATGGATACTTCAATCTGATCATGGTTGAACCCATCCGTTGAGAAACGGCTGTTGAGACCACAAAGTGGGGTTGTTCTAAAACCAGTCCTGCGTTGGAGCAGTTTCTGATTCCTTGATTTTGTCCCAAGTGACCTAGAATGACATAAACAAATATTACATTAACATTAATATGAAAGTAAAATGACATAGCCAAATGAACCCCTAAAGTGTCAGCAGCCCCTCAGGCTGTGTTTTGTGTCTGGCGTGTTGAACAGAGGGAGGGGTGAAATATGCTCAGACTAAAGGACATGTCTCCCAGGTAACCACTGGCTGATTTAATTCATCAGCAGAACGGATAACGAATGGGAGTTATTCCCACGGGGTGTGGATCGAGCAGGCCGGCCCAGTAAAATTAAATTAATTCAAATGTGTCGAGCAGGGGAAAGACTGATTGACGATATAGCGCTCACTCCTTTCACAAATCTTTCATTTGCTTCAATTAGCTGTGAATTGGAAAAAGAAACAATAAAGTGGGTTTTTAATTAAATTTATATCTCTTTGAGAAAAGGAGGCTAGTAGCGGGGTGACATACTGCTGAATATTTGAGTCAGAATTAAAGTCTGTGTGTGTGTGTGTGTGTGTGTATGTGTGTGTGTGTGTGTGTGTGTGTGTGCGTGTGTGTGTGTGTGTGTGCGTGCGTGGGTGGGTGTTTCTTGGTATTTTATTAAGTTTCTTGCTAAATTAATGGTTGCAGGGATGTACATATAACCCTTGGGTCGTTATACTTTATGTAAAACACAATATATCATTAATAAACCCTAATTATAACTGTCAGTTTTGTTTCAGAGCGTGCATGCATGCTTGAACTAAAGCAAAAGAATGCAGTTTCACTGAGCTGCCACCTCCACACTATATCCTTCTCTCTTTTTCTCAGGCAGAGAGGAGTTTTTGTGAAAACATCTAATTTTTTCGTCACACCAAAATAAAAATGGCCCTTTTGTTGAGATCAAGGGCTCAGTAATTGTTGACATTTGCAGGATTATGCATAGTGGAATGAAAAGATCACCTGTAACAGCACACACACACACACACACCTTGTTTCTTATGTTTTGTTCAAAGGAAAGTGACCTTTCCATTACAACACAATAAGATGTATTGAATCAAATATCTTGATCATCAGTTGTTGAGAGGGTGGTGGCATCTGAATTCATGACCACAATTCCCTCTGGATTTCACCCTAAACTCATAAACTGAGCACATGAACTGCCTTGGTTGAGATAACCAATGGCCTATGCACAGCTGATGCTTGATACTTCTGTCCATACTGATCATCCTGGACCTCAGCCAGTTTTACAAAAGATTTCTTGGCCTTTTTTTGACCTATATTCTGAAAGGACAGTGAGAGACTGACAGGAGGTGAATGGGAGAGAGAGAGAGATGGGGTGGGATCGGGGTGGCTACTCAGACCTGAGTATGTGCCTTGTGTGTTTCTCGTAGTGGCTCACGTTAGCAGTGCCTTCTTCATAGCATTAATTCACCCCACCCACAGGCTCGACTGCCAGTTTGTCCACCTGCACGGAAACATTGTAAGGCCACGCCCAGCCTCCACTCGGCACAGTGCAGAAGGCCTGCTCACTGCTTACTGTATGTTTCATCCCACTACCTTCTGTCACAGCTCCACCTTGTCTGGCATGGCATCCCAATTGAGCGCCTCCACCAGATCCAATTAATTCAGAACTCTGCAGCAAGGATCATGACACGCTCCACATCCACAAGCCATAAAACACCTATGCTCAGCCAGCCTCATTGGCGTCCTGTTGCATACGGGATCCAAGTTGAATTCTGCTGCTCACGTATAAGGCCCTACATAATCATTGCACTCCCACTTCACTGACCTCCTGGAGAATTACAACACTGCCTGCTTGCTGTGATACTTCTTAGGTTTTCGCAAAATACTGTTCCTTCCTAATTTTGCCAGAATTCCTCCAAACATCAACCTCAACACCATCGGAGAACTGCCCCTAAGGTCTGTAATTTACTTCTCCATCACATCAGTCATTGTGAATCCATTGCAGACCTTAAAAGCAGTCTGAAAGCTAGCATATTCATGTGATGTGGTTTTATTGTGTTGGCTGTACCTATGAATTATAAGTTCATATACAGTATGTGATACGATCTGGCAAAACCCTTTACATGGTGCAATTTCACCATTATATTGATTCTGATACCAATCCTAGCATAATCCAAGATTATGGGAGGATGGTATCCAGGATTTTGCTGAGCAGTGTCCAGAATGTTGCCAGGATGGTATAAAAATCTGAAGTCGGTCCAATTTTCGGCAGAGACATTTTGCTGACCTCTATCAAGAACTGGTTCAGGAAGAGAGATATGGTATAGTCCACAATAACAATGATTGTTGCTGTTTGAGCTCACCAGCCAGTCAAATGACTCCACTACCTTGGTTCTGAAGGACTGTGTTGATAAACTGGAATATAGCTTGGTCAGTTGATTGGCTGGAATAGTGTTAGGTTCGGTCAGTTGATTGGCTTTAATAGTGTTAGGCTCGGTCACTGAATCACTTTGTTTTCATATTTACAAAGCCAGAACTACAGACACACAGAACAGAGAGCTTCAGGAGCAAGACACTAAATTCCCCAAAAAACATTGGATAAGATTCATGAACTGTGTCTTTAAAATTGAAAACAACAGGCAAAGCTGGGCTAAACCTTTTTTATTATTATTACTGCCGACAGCAATACCCCATGCGTGTGAAACGGTTACGCGAGGTCTCGACTTCTCATCAGCACAGTTCAGCCGTCACATCTTGAGATTGTTTCAGAAGTCGCACTCTTCTCCGCAGCACCTCATGAGGCAAGACCTGGTAATCCGACAAGAGCTGGGAAGGGAGTCCGAAAGCCATCACTCGCGTGCTACCATGAGCTCCATCTCTCTGTCTCTCTGTCTCTCTCTCTCTCTCTCTCTCTCTCTCTCTCGCTTGCTCTCCCTTTGTCTGTCTTTCTGTCTCTCTTTATCTCTCTCTCTCTCACTCTCTCGCTTGCTCTCTCTTTCTCTGTCTGTCTTTCTGTCTCTCTTTCTCTCTCTCTCTCTTTCTCTGTCTGTATTTCTCTCTCTCACACACACTCTCGCTTGCTCTCTCTTTGTCTGTCTTTCTGTCTCTCTTTCTCTCTCTCTCTCTCTCACACTCTCTCGCTTGCTCTGTCTCTCTCTCTCTGTCTCTCTCTCTGTCTGAGTGTACTGCAGGGCTCGGTAAAGGAAGATTGTTTTCAGACTGATGCACATCAGGGCGGTGAATGGAGCACCTGTTGTGCACAAAGAGAACGGGCAGGCAGCAGGGGATGATGGAGAGAAATCGCAGGTGAAGTTAGAGGAAGACGGCGCTGAAATATGTAGCGGCGTGTTTGCCAAACACGGCGTCCATTACGGCATCTCAGCATCTCAGTCCTGCTGATTGTATTCATTGCAAATGCCATCAACAAGAGCCATGATATCTTCTTGGCCACGGGGGAAAATATTATGAATTCAGCTTTCACACCCTTTCTCTCTCTCTCTCTCTCTCTCTTTCTCTCGCTCTCGCTCTCTCTCTTCGAAGTAGTCTAACATGGTTCTGTCTTTTTGGGTTTGTAAGTATTTGCCTTAACCCACTCATTGAACCAGTAAATTGATGTGACAGATGCAGATTCATTCTAGTGAGTGCCTCAAAGCAAACGTTGGCAGACGACATTGCGTCAAGCCAGCGCGCAGGCCGAAGACAGCAGCTCGTTTGCATCTGCCTAGGTCCAGAAGGATACAGAAATGAGTATAAATATGACACAGAGGAGGCAACGAGAGGGAGGGAGGGAGAGGAAGAAAGGAACCATAGAGAGCAGAGAGAATAGACAGAGTGAGTGAGATAATGAGAAAGGGAGAGAGAGAGATGGAGAGAGAGAGAGAGAGAGAGAGAGAGAGAGAGAGAGAGAGCGCTTAAGACCCAAAAGCTCGACGCTGCCAAGATGATTAGCATTTTTAGATCTAATAAATCAAGCAACGGCCTCTCTAGCTGTGACAACCATGACTCCCAGTGAAACAATACATCGAGCAATCGCCTTTTGTGCAGTAATTATATTGATATAAACAAAACAGCCAGATAATTAAACGGATGTGTATTAGCTGCAGGTGAATGTCCAATAACACTCTGCATCAAAATAATGTGTTTGTGTCAGGGGAAGGGGGAAAGAAACCAACAGAACAAAAGCAAATAGGGAGAACAAGCCGACGAACATGTAGCTGGAAAGGATAGAAGAATTGGGTTAGTTCCTCCATCCCCTCAAGGAGTCCCTTCTCTCTTGTCCCCAATTAGCATTCTGATTGGCTAAGAAGAACGGCAGCAGGAGAGACATGCGATGTTGTTTAGTAACACTTTCCTTGAACTCTCAGAGCCTAGATGAACTGTTTCATAAACACCTTCACACTATTTCACAGCAGACTCCTTGCCAAAGATGCAACAGTCACTTTATTGTTACATTATGTGTTATTGTCATTTACAACAACAGATTGTGCCATTTTATCATGGGGTAAAAGTGCCTAATGCTTATTTAGCATCCCCTGTAGCAGACAGAACAAAGATTAAAACACTTTGAATCCAAAATATTCAGCAATTTAAATTGCATGTAGTCTATTCCCTGCATATCTACATATCCAGAGGTGCATACAAAGGGCACCCTTCACCCATAAGCACTGGAAGCATATATCTATAAATGAATGTTTGGGTTAATAATGACAGACATGCTGGAGGCTATACTAACTTTCACTCACTTTTTTAATCAGTGCCACTTAGTATGATCCACAGCGCCTCATCTTCCAACACAATATTACAGCAAGGCCAGCATCCACCTCACCTGCTCCCCCGGCACCCTGCTACAGTACATCTCCTGTTGGGTGTAGCCAGGCTGAGGGTGTTTGCACAGAATCACTGCGCTATCCTTGCCTTTGCATCGACTCGTTATACTATCCTTCGGAGACATTTTTGTCAGAGGCACCGACTTGCTTTGTGCCGTGGCAAGAAAAAATCCTGCAGATTCAGAAGCTCAGCGCTTGTGAAAACCTCTATGGAGGCAGTGGGGGTTTAAACAGAACACATCCTTTAGCGGTCTCGCCCATTTCTCTTCCCTTCCTGTCTCTTGCGCTGTGAGTCTTTTGGCCCGGGATCAGAGGCCGTGCTATTTGTGTTTTTAGGTTTAAGTAGGTTTGTCAGCGCTTGTAGTGTAGTGCTTACTTAGGCTTTAATTTGCCCACACTAGTGCTGACCTGCAGCTTTTTAATAGGGTGGCTGAGGACAATAACAAGAGCCAATCTACTGCACAACAATGTCCGCCACAGTGACACACTACGACCATAAGAACATGCTGGTTGCTGTTTGATGTTTTGTATATTAGATTATGCAGAGACAATGAAGCTAAGCTTTTGTGTATCACAATTGTATATGTTTTATTGGGACTTCAAAGCCTTTGCAATTTAAGGCCTAACCTTGAACCATAGGTCACTATAACAGCTGGCGCGCACACACACACACACACACACACACACACACACACACACACACACACACACACACACACACACACACACGCACACTAGGGTTGCCGTATATGCAGAAAAAAATTGACATTGACCCCAACATATTGCATATGATTGATTTGAGTAGAGGTTAAGCACTCTACAAAAGCCTGACCTCTGGGGACCAAGTGGGTTCCTATAACTGATGTAACTCTAAATAAATCCTTAATGTATGGACCATAGGGGATATACAGTAAGGCTGACGCAATGCTATGGAATAAGTGATGACTCAAAATTGCAATTCTACTCATGCATTTTCAACAATAAGTGATGTATGTTTTTATATTAAACCTTATCTGAGACCTTCAGTTGTGATGCTAATGAATTAAAGCACAACTTACTCTGATGGCTAGTTAATTTGCATTATAGTCACTGTGTTTTACAAAGTGTTGGTGCTGGGTTTCACTTCAAACGCACCTTTGATTTCTACAGTTTTACCTTTTTGACTTTATAAAGGTACACACTCACATGCATATGCACAAACATAAGCGTGCCGTGTACATACTGTATAGATAGAGAGAGAGAGAGAGAGAGAGAGAGAGAGAGAGAGAGAGAGAGAGAGAGAGAGAGAGAGAGAGAGAGAGAGAGAGAGAGAGAGAGAGAGAGAGAGGATAATATAGAAACGAATGTACATATTTATGAAAACTCCATTAACCTACCTGATACATAAATTAAAACTACCAGGGGACAACTATTATCCTGCACACAGGCAAATCCCTGTCTACTGCTTTTTCATCAAGTTATCCTCTACAACATCTGCCCTTCTATTTTGTGATCGTTTCCTTCTCAGATTTTTTACATTCATTTGCGTCATTCTGCATCTCAAACCACAAATGTCAGCCTAAATTAAGTAAGACTGAGTGATTCTCCTCAGAAACATTAGTCTTTATTCAAATCAACTTCACTTGATAATAGTCTCCCTCTCCTCCTGTCTCTCTCTTTCCCTTTCTTTCTGTCTCTTTCATGTGAATAAGTGATTTCTTAAGCCCCCCCCCCATCCCTCCAACATTATGCCATATTTATTGGTTACGTGTTTATTCTGCGAGACGGCTGATGCGTAATATGGAGGAGGCTGTGAAGAGATCATTTTTTATTGCCTCAGTATTATTCCAGACATCCATCAAAGTCAGACGCTATCCCTCTGAGTGTACGCTGTGGAGTTTTTGCTGTGGATTTCTTATTTCCACTAACCTCAAGACTCCTATTTTGTTGTCGGTGCCTTTGTTATGAGGCAGGCTCAGTACTCACTAAAAGAGAGGGGAAAAGGAACATTATTGAAGAGATGTTGATGTTCTGCCTCTGAGATGTATGTATTTGGGGAGAAATTAATATACATTGAGCATGCATTAAAATCTCAGGATGACCTCATAGCAGATGGTCAAGAGAACGTCACTTGCGTTGACCTTTCTCACATATCATCACACCCTTACAGGATATGTGAGAAAAAAAGATTAGGGCAAAACAATGTTTTGAGAAGGGCATAGAATATTAACCCTACCTTGCCTATGTAATTGTAATTGACTGGAGAATGTGGATGTTTTTTTTGCCAAGTTGGTTGAGTTAATTGAGCGATATGACACGAGTAGGTGGTGCTACAGTAGTGCGACTCAGCTGCAGGCGTAAGGCACAGCTGTGAGGACTAAGTATAGAAACCTGGTTTTGTTAATGATGATCTAGCTCAACTCATAAAGGGTGTGTTTTCTGTATCATGCATGCTGTATTGAACAGTCGTGCCATAAAATCAGTGTTCCTGTCAAAATTTCAGCTTCATCCATCAGCTAAATATTTCGTTTTTTGTGTTCTCATAAAAAATGTATGTGTCAAAGAGAAATGTTGCACATTGGTAAACATTTCCTCCACGCATTTATTTTTTTCATTATCACATCTATGGTTACCATTCGCCTCTGCTCAGCAGGATATGAAACATTAGTTGCAGTAGTCCTACCTCGGCAACATCCCTTAGTAAAGCCTTACAGCCAAAACTCCCCCTGACGGAGCCTCGGATTGTGTAAGACTGAGCTCGGAGCGAAGGTTTAGTGATGCACAGGCCTTTGATGTCTCAGGTTTTAAATAAATAAACGAAACAGTCTTGTGAGAAAATGAGAGGAGTAGTGTGTTGAAAGCCAGTGTGCATCAGGAATCAGATTGTCTGCCCACTGTTGGTATGCAAGTATTATCAAATATGCAGAGATACAATGTATTGGCCAGTGTGATACACACAGAGAAATTTGCCTCCTGCCTTTCACATATCTTTTGAGTGAACACACACACACACACACACACACACACACAGACACACACACACACACACACACACACACACACACAGACACACACACACACACACACACACACACACACACACACACACACACACACACACACACACACACACACACACACACACACTAGGAGTAGTGAGCACACTTAGAGCACACATTCACACACA
>NC_085001.1:7428640-7433640 GCF_963854185.1 Sardina pilchardus | reverse complement strand
CTAAAGTGAATTGAAGTGTGTTTTCTGTGGCCCTTTCCATAGATCTGTTATCAAACCTATAAAGCAATCATGGCAGCAGAGGTTGGGCCCTTTGCTGACACAGCCCGATGGCATCCATCATCCACGCTGCGTGCTCATAGCAAGGGTCCTGGATGGTATTGACCTTTTAAGCAGCCAATATAACTCAATGTAGCTGTTTCTAGGCACAAGAGAGTCTTATAGGTCTGCAAACGTCAGGCTTGTTTTTTTTTTCCTTTCTTTTTTTCTTTCTTTCTTTCTTTCTTTCTTTCTTTCTTTCTGTTCTTCTCCCCTCACACCCGTCTTTCAGTTCAAATTAAGCTCAACATCATGGCTTTGCCGGAAAGCTTCATCATAGTGAATCCAGGTTGTCATTTTTGTCTTCGCAGGTGAGGAGTTCTACGAGGCCTCGCCCTACGAGCCTGTGGATTCTTTCCGTCTCGCCTCGATCCTCTCAGGTAAGGGGGCCTGGCCCTCACCTCTCTGTCACTTCCGGTCCCATCATCCCCGCCGATCTGCGCTGAACAAAACCTCTCTCCCCTGTGCCTGTCCTGTGGCGTTGTCTGTAGCCTAACCGGTAACAGTGGTAGGACTTCCACACAGAAAACAACGTCTTGGTACCTCATCTTTGACCTACGGCGACATCAGGATGACATCACTAGTCAGTGTTGTAGTGTGTGATACACACAGAGGACTACGCAATATGCCCACTTAAAAAGCATCATCATCTCAGTATACTTGATTAAAATAGGCAAGGATTCGTATTAACATTTGGAGTTGATCACAGTATTCACTACAGTTGACTACTACATCAGTATTCACTACAGTTAACTACTACATCACAGTATATCCACTACAGCTAACTAGACTAGACCACTGACTACTGCAGACAACGACAGTGCTGGTGGACTTTGTAAGTCTTATATTGATGAGTAGTAGCAGAGGATGATTCCCAGTAATGTACAGTATGTCTACGTATATACAGTACGACAATCTGCGATTCAGTCTGTGCATTACAGTATCTCTCTCACATCTGCACTGAACAAATTCCAAAAGTCCTATGATCTGCAGGCTCAACATGTGCTGGTTATTAATGGACTTGAGCTTTTAAAGAGTGATTATGGGCTCATCCTCAGAAAATTACACATTTAGTCAGATTATTTATGTATGTTGACCTTTAAAGGCCTACTCATTAATTCAAATATCATGTCCTCCATCAACAATTTATTCAGAAAATGGTGGAACAAATCATACAATTAGACTGAAGGGTTTGCCACATCTGTGTTAATTGCTCTTTACTTTCCCTCCTATAAACCTGGGCACTGTTGGGGGTTTGAAGAAGCACAGTTGGTCGGTTCAAGAGGCAAATCTCATTTAGTCTAGTGATGACTGACCACTGAAGTTTGGTAAGGAGTAGCTGATCGGTTAAAGTCATGGTGCACATGTTTTAGTGAACCAGTCAACATAGTCCCATATTTGTTTAGCCAAATTGAGTAAGCCAATTTACTAACCCAATAGTGCACTTTTTAAGTGAACCAGTCGACTGTTAAAGGGATAATCCGGAGTGAAATGCACTTTAGATCAATTTTTCGGACTATTGGGAGTACATACGTTGAGTTGACACCAAAATCATGTCATTCGGATGTATTTTGAGAAAGTTCGAGCTCACCGTTTTTAGCCAAAACTCGTTAGCCTGGAGGTGACTCGGGCATGTCATTTCGCCGCTACAAAACGCTATTTTTATACCTCTTCTACTGTTCCAAACAACACAACACTTACGTGGTAGTGAGTAGAGGGTCCCTAAAGCCAAACCGAAGTATCCCCACGTCTTTATGTGGTCGGATAGAGAGTCCAGAATGAATTTAATCGAGTCAGTACCTTTCCGGAAATGTCGCTGTTGCAGCTGCCAACGCTTTAACAACACTTTATTAACATTTCCGGAAAGGTGCGGACTCGATTAAATTCATTCTGGACTCTCTATCCGACCACATAAAGGCGTGGGGATACTTCGGTTTGGCTTTAGGGATCCTCTACTCACTACCACGTAAGTGTAGTGTTGTTTGGAACAGTAGAAGAGGTATAAAAATAGCGTTTTGTAGCGGCGAAATGACATGCCCGAGTCACCTCCAGACTAACGAGTTTTGGCTAAAAACGGTGAGCTCGAACTTTCTCAAAATACATCCGAATGACATGATTTTGGTGTCAACTCAACGTCTTTACTCCCAATAGTCCGAAAAATTGATCTAAAGTGCATTTCACTCCGGATTATCCCTTTAACACATTGCCATTCCTGGCTAAATGACTCTCACTCAGTGACAAGGCTATGGTTTATGGTTATGCTGAGCAGACACCTTTTGTCCAAAGTGACTAACAATAGCAAAATGAGAATAAACAGAAACAGCAAACAATAAGCAATGCAGTAACAATGGAAGAACACCAGTTATATTAAAGCAACCAATCAAAGAAAAGAATAAAAACAGCCTAATAGAAGAAGAACAGCCTAAGGAGTCAGCATGCAGCAGGTGCTGCCTGGAGAGCTTCTACACACCTCACCTGCATACTCAACCTCATTACCTGTGTCCCTGTGTCTCTGTGGGAGTCCAGAATGAACACCTGTGCAAGAGCAGTGTGGCGCTAACGTTTGTTAATCATTGCAGTTAAATCACTCGCAGCCTGATCTGGTCATCAACAGCAAACACACTGACCTGACCATGGCAATAAATCAGTGTATAAAACAACGTTTGGAGTGGCCCTGCCTGAGATATGTTAATGTCATTACATCTCCTCCACTCACACACTCCCATTTGCAGTCGTATCTGTCAAATCTGAAAATTCCTATCATAACAACACGTCACCGTCCCTTAGATAAATGGACGCACCGATGACCGGTGTATAACCGCATACACATTAAAGCAGTGTGGTGATGATAAAAAGCAAACCAGCCTGAGCGAAATAGCCCTGCTTGCTTGCTCTGTTCCTCTGTACGGTGAGATTTGAAGAGATTTGAGCACAAATGCTATCATAGCACACAGCTCACCTCCCTCTCACTGCCACGCTATTCTCCAGCAAAGCCCCGTGAATAGAATCCATGACGCCAAGGAAACCGCCGCGAAGTGGCAGCTTAGCATTTTCAGGCGACAAACTTACCGCTTGCTCCAGACAAGGTGCCTCAGTAGCACTTTGCTTGGCATCTGGTCAACAATACATGCACATGTAAGAACATGCATACGGATGAATGGCTTTGTGTAATATGCGGCCGATGGATTTGCATAGTGCTTGGCTGGCTAGTTGCGCTGCCTGCGTCGCTGTGAATGCTTACTGAAGTACTGACAGGGAATCAGAGTGGTGTGAGAAAAATAAATATGTACCTCAATTCAGGAGCAAAATTACTGCTTGAGTTAGCAAATTACTGACAAATGTATACTTGATGGAGATGAAGATAATTTGAATAAATATCTACCTCCTTCCTTGGGAAATGTATTTCTGCCTATGGTTTTGAAGGCATTTGAGAGCAATACCTCATTGACTAAAGTATTTTTTTTGTGTTATGCAGATACCTTAAGCTCACTTTCTCATTCTTGGCACACTATCTTACTGTAGATGATTTTGTTATAACACTAGCTTTTTACTCCATCATTCTTTGGGATTTGGATTTGATGACAAGGCTTCATTTTTGGGGGTTGGGTGTGCAGGCCCGCCTGTGTAGATGGTTGGATGGTTGTCACAGAGATGCAATTCAGATGTGATTGCGATGTGAATGATGTGTCAAAGCAACCAGTCTTTATCTCCAAAAAGAAGTGTGTCACTGCTGAATTCATTGTGAGTGCGCACAATGCTGAAATACCAGATCAACCACCGGCAGAGTCATGGAGAGCTGGGACAAAGCTGGGACACAAAGCACAGCGCTGACATGTCAAAGTCACATGCAGGCAGTGTTTGGGATTCCATGCTTTTGTATGGTCTTGAGGAGGTGGAGCTAATCCAGTTCTAATTTCACACAAAGAGCCCATGAGGAGATTGAGGATGGAGAGGGATAAAGGCTGGGCATTATGGCTGAAAAAATATATCACCATGCAGTTATTCATATACGTCTATATTGATCATTTTTGATCATTTGTAACAACAGAAATAGCAAAAATAGTAGCATACAGTGGCATATTGTAAGTGGCTGGTAGACGGTATTTGGTGTCGTGCTACCTTCATGAGTAATGTTTGCTACAGTAGGTGGTGGGTATGAAGTTAATTTATGCATTCAGAAGTTTGCCTGTGCGTTAATACAGCTATCATTATATCAAACTATTTTCTTACCATATTACCATTGATATATGGTTTATTGTGATACATACCACTATTGGTTTATCACCCAGGCCCAAGGATAATATCAAGAGGGACATTCTTCCCCAGTATTTCATAATAACTTCCGTCAGATTAAGTAACCATATTAAGTCCCCTTGCTTTCTGTGTGGAAGGATGCTATTATTATCCTTGATCTTTCCTGCATTAAACACAAAGAGCTCTCAGAGATGTATTAATTGTTGGTTATGTTGCCTTATTGTAGAAACCCACGCCTGAGATTCTCTTCAGATTCAGAGCATCTCTCATTCTGAAATCAGATATAATAAATTCAGCTAACGTCAGTATTTCAGAAATGGTAATACTTCTAGCAGTCTTCACATCAGGCTTAAATCATTTCATAAATGGGCCAGTTAATTGGGTTATGCTGCTGTGATAAACTGTGTGTAAACTGTGATGATCATGTATGGATTTCCATCCACAATTCTCTTTTGGCTTTATTTCCCCCCATTTCATTTGCTAATTGCACATCAATAGCTTATCCGAGGGCCTACTCATCTGACATTTGACTCACAGATTATTATCTAAAAACAACATTAGCAACTGACATAAATCAAGATTGTATGTGTGTGTCACGCACACGCACACACATGCACACACACACACACACACACACACACACACACACA
>NC_085001.1:7328640-7418640 GCF_963854185.1 Sardina pilchardus | reverse complement strand
GCTCTCCCAGTGGCCCCCCTGTCTGCTTGCTCTCCACTCTCTCTCTCTACTCTTCTCTCTCTCTCCTCTTTTCTCTCTCTATCTCTCTCTCTCCTCTTTTCTCACTCTATCTCTCGCCCTGAGGCGCATGGTTTCGCTGCCAGCATGCACAAACGCACACACACACACACACACACACACACACACACACACACACACATACATACACACACATTCATGAATTCTCCCTCTCTCTCTCTCGCACACACACACACACAAACTGGTGCGAGTGCAACCAGACATGCCTTCAAGCACAACAATAACAGGTACACCTGGGTATTCTCTGCCCCCCCCCCCCTCTCTCTATCTGTCCATTTCTAGTTATCCTCCCCCCTCCACTGTTGCACAAAGCACACACACTCTTTATGTATTGCGTTGTACTTGTGGAGATCAGCACAGCGCTGCGCGGCCCTATAGCGCTAACACACGTTAAATTAGCGATGATGACACTCGGCTCGGCTGCCAGTAAGATATTTAGGCGGCAAATTGCATTTGTCTGCCCCGGTCACGTTAGGAGTGTGTGGCGGCGCGTTCCAGGCTCTGCCCCTGCATGGAGGAAAGCATTATCTAATCGAATGTCCTCTCCCGACGCACGCCGTGCCACGGCCATCGAGCCGGCAGCCCAAGCACCTCGCCGCGGCACCCGTAATCCGTATCGCCACAGCTTGAGACAACGAG
The DNA here is from genome assembly GCF_963854185.1 of Sardina pilchardus. NCBI lineage: Eukaryota > Metazoa > Chordata > Actinopteri > Clupeiformes > Clupeidae > Sardina > Sardina pilchardus. Next base: position 7,417,923 of record NC_085001.1, on the reverse strand, counting down.
GCTTGTGCCGATCAATTGCAAATGGATGGTCTCCCTCTCGCTCGGTGTCTTTTCTGTCTCTCTGCCCCTCTATCTCTCTCACCATGCACCATGTTTCTCTCCTTCTCTTGTTCTCACTGTCCCTCTCTTTTTTCCAGCTCTCTCTCTCTTTCTTTCTTTTGCTCTGTATCCATCACTCTTGATCCATCCATCCATCTCTCTCCCCCACCTCTTCTCTCTTTTATTCATCCCTCTCTCTTTCTTTCTCTCTCTCTCTCTCTCTCTCTACCTTTGTGTCTTTGCTGGGGACACGCACACAGAGATCGATCCACTCGGGTTAGATGGATCGCGACTCGTATCAAACGTCATTATCTGGAGACGGAGCAAGAGCGTGATTTTTGCCGCTTCCCGGCGGATGTGATGGCGGATGAGGGGGATTGAACGAGGTCGTTTCCCAGCATTGCACTTTACACGTCCACTTAGAGCAGCACTTGGCCCCCCCAGTTTAAAATAGGGTGGGGGATGGGGGTACCGGGCAGGTAGATTCTTTATAGCCATGTAGTATGCCTTTAATGGTGGTGGTGAGATGTGCTTGGACATTTCTCTTGGAAATGGAAAGGATCTCATGAAAAGCGTTTCACTCAATGCGAAAAAAGGTGCAATTTGACATTAACTATGCACCGCATAAAATAGATTGTGGCAACCCTGCACTCATTTACAAGATTGGATATATGCCTTTTAAAATGGAAAATACTGCTTATATTATAGAGGTTTGCACATTCATTAACTCTCATTGGAAATGTTATGGTTCTTCCAGTCTTATGGTGAGTGCATATCTGTATAAAGAATCACCACTTTTTCTCCAATCGATACCATTAACAGAAAGCAGTATTTCTTGGAAATAACTCAGCCTTGACTGAAGTCAAGACTTCTCCATGATGATATTGTTGTTGTTGTTGTTTCTTTCTTTGTATTTGAACCAAAGCCTGGCAACCTCTTAATAAAAAAAGGACCTCGGTCAGTACTTTGGAGAATTTCACTCCCACCCCTCCAGTCTTTCCAAGTTTTAACTTACAGATGCATCCCACATCGCTGGTGTTGCACGTTCCCTTGACCTCCAGACAGTGGGTGGTGTTTTATGTACATACTTAACAACCAATTTCATACCTCATTTACGACCTCTCACCTGCGTACGCTGGGGGGGGGGGAACAGCGAGGCGAGAGGAGCCCTCCAACACAAATCTGCTCCCAGTTCAGATCGGCCAGTCGTCTCCGACTGCTCTCTTTAGCTGCTGATCAAGCCTTATGTGGAGAAAAATGGCAGATGGAGGAAAGCGTGCCCTTTTTGTGCTTATAGAGAACTTGACTCTTCGTCCTGTTGGCAGTGCTATGAGAACCAGGGCTCGATCATGACCCTGTTTTGGACTGGAGTGAGCTGCTGACATTTTTGTTTTGCTGCCCTTCACTGCAGAAAGTCTTATGGAAGAAAAATAAATACATGAAATCATAAAACCTTTTAGACCTCTCCAAAGTTGAACGGAAAGGTGAAAAGGTGCAAATGATTCATCATGAGGTTGAAAGCTATGGATGAAACTCTCACAAAAATGAGATTGGCAAGAAATGAACACTTTCCATTTAGTGTTTTAGACTTCATCATTATATGTCACTTATTTTTATACCCCTCTCAGGATCGATGATCAATTTCCCTCAACCTTTTCCCCCTCTCTTAACATATTTGATTTAGCTTTTCATCGTATTCCCGTAATGCACCACTCTCATATTTAGAAATGAATATACAAAGAGCATTGATAAATGGCATTACAAGGCTATATTCGTATTATAGTATACTATTTATATACTTATGGATCATAAGTTATATCTCTACCAGATACGTTACCCAGGTTTTGGAGGAACCCTTTTTAGAGAGCCATTTGTGTGGCCTATCTTGAAAGCCTGCATAGCATTAGCATCGAACAGTGTCCATTTTACTGGTGTCCCCCAGGGTCCCTGGTGGCCCTAACCTGTTCAGCAGTGCCATTAGTCGTCCTATTACAGGCCAAAGAGGCTCTCCGTGTTTGTAGTGATTATATTTTGAAAATTGATGCGAGCTAATCAATTGGGTTCTCGGGTCTCGGAGCGGCGGGTCCGCCTGGACCGGCGAGCTAGGAGCTAATTAAAACTTCAGGCCCAGCGAACACGGGCGGAGAGAGGGGAGAGGAGGAAATCAATCCAGGGCAGGCTCAGAGGTGACATTTTTACAGAGATGTGGCCGGCGCTTTTCTGATGCTCCGCTGCAAAGGTCAGGGGACCGGAGTGATGAATTGATATAGAAAAAGAGAAATACAGAGAGAGAGAGGGAGAGAGAGAGAGAGGGTGTACTTTGCTTAACTCATAATGTGAATCTTCTTATTGCCCCCTGAGCATTTTGAAAACAGGGACAGGTCATGTTCAATAACTGAGATACACCAAAGGCGGACATTTTATAATCAATGTAATGTATTCAACTCCATTCACCACAATTTGGAGACAGCATATTTCATTTCATTGTATATACTGCTGTGTTTCTAGCAATGCCACTCACTCGTTCTGTGTATAAGTGTTTTTCTTGATAGCTTAAACACAATTACCAGGCTTCTGAACTAAAATGTCAAAACAATCCAACATTAAAAATGGTCATAAGACAAACACATTTCCCCAAACTATAAACTGTATGTTCTTGTTTTAACAACACATTGCCCTCATCATGTAAAGCTGTTGATGTGGAAGAATAAGCAGCAGACTCATTGCAGTAGGCCTTTTTTACAATAGTGTTTGTGTAAGACCCTGTTGTATTGTGTTGTGTATTGTAGATTGCATGGTTTTGAGTGGAGAGTTTGGTTTGGACCCGAGAGTTTGAAGTTTTGGGAGTTGCATATAGGCCTACCACATTTAGTATAAGTATAAGTATAAACTCTTTTCATTCCGTGAGGGAAATTCGGTCTCTGCATTTACCCCAATCCGTTAATTAGTGAACACACACAGCACACATGTGAGGTGAATCACACACTAACCCGGAGCAGTGAGCTGCCTGCTCAACAGCGGCACTCGGGGAGCAGCGAGGGGTTAGGTGCCTTGCTCAAGGGCGCTTCATCCATGGATCGAACCGGTAACCCTCCAGTTACAAGCTTGAAGCCCTAACCAGTAGGCCACGGCTGCCCCTGATGCTATATTCCATCCCTATCCAAATGAAAACTGATGGATTTAGTAGAAGTCAATGAACCCCCTGATCCCTAACATGCACTCCACCAACACCACTTGGGTCATATTCACGTCACATCATAGATACAGTAAATGTGTAATGAATGATGCACTGAGCCTCACGTGTATAGCTAAGCAGTCTCATGTTCCGATATGGAAGGGCGGACCTTGATTTCCTACTCAGCGATGCGACGCCCTCCACCTTGGCCTGATATTTGAACACCTCCACGCTGAAGAGCTGTTGCTAGTTGCTTGGTCCCACTGCTGTGTGTATACATGAGCATGTGTTATTTGAGTAAAGTTTGGCAGGATGTATATACACAGAGGCACTCACAGGCTCAGTCATTACACTTCAACTGTAAGCCAGCTGCCACTTTAGTCCAGATGTCACACAGAATGCCTTCCTCCTGTTACTACTCCTGCGTTGACTTATCATTCAACTTTTCAAACAAATGCAGACAGATTGTTTAAATGTTGGGTTTCAGTTGGCAAGGTCATGGTAGGCTTGAGTAGGATATATTTTCCAAGTGATTGCTTGGCCTTTATGGCAAATAGTACATATTCTGTTTGTCTCATTGTACCTGGGACATCAGCCGTCTCCTTAGATGTGAGTTGAAGGTTGCAGTCGAGGAGTTTTCTTAAGATTTGAATGAATAAACTCTGCATGGCTTTTTTATCCAGAACACCTCACAGAGAGCAACTGCAGGGACAGTCCCCTTGAGCAACTCAGGGTGAAGCGCCTCGTTCAGGAGTTGAACTATTGACTTCCTGGCTACTGCACACTAGCCCAGTTCTTAACTACATCTCTGCATTTGGAGGCATTGAGTAACACTGTTGTGTATTAGGTGAATAGACTGCGGAGAGAAGGTATAATGCAGGACTTGAATTCCACAACATTTTCCTTTGCACACCTATAAGGAAGTCTGAGATCCACCTAGATATCTCACTCAGAGTATGCTGATGATCTGTTACACAGTTCCCAGTTATAGCAAATCATGTACAGTATCAAATGTGGGGTCTGTGGATGTGAAGTGTGCCTCTGTGTGTCTCCTGCTCCCTCAGCTATGAACATCACATTGATCAATCTCTCTCTCTCTCTCTCTCTCTCTCTCTCTCTCTCTCTCTCTCTCTCTCTCTCTATCAAATCAAATCAAATCAAATCAAATATTGCTTTATTGGCATGAATGTGTCAAGTCATTGTTGCCAAAGCTGCAAGAATAACATGTTAATAATCAACTTTACATTAGTAAGGGGATAAAAATGAATTAATTGCAAAAAATATCAAAATAGTAGATCGTAAATTATGTTAAAAGGACAGTAATAGCTTCAGCAGTAGTAGGCTATTATACAGTAGAAAAAGAAACTTATACAAAACAACAACAAAAACACCTATTTATGTGCCTATACTTTTACAGATACAACTGTAGGTTATGGTCACTGATTCTGTATTTTGTCAGTGTTGTTCTTTTCTTTCTATCTTTTATGTTACTTAAATATCTCTCTCTCTCTCCTCGTTCTCTTCCCAGTCGCTCATTCCACTGTTCGTCGATGGTAAATATTTGTTTCCCGCTTATGTCTCAGACACCTCTCTTGCACACTCCTCTAAGCCTCATCTGAAAATATGGAGATCAGTTGCTGCGTTATAAACCACGCCTGGCAATCCATGTCTAGACAGATCTCTTTCTGGAGTCTCTCTCTCTCTCTCTCTCTCTCTCTCTCTCTCTCTTTCTGTGTGTGTGTGTGTTAGGGGTTTCACATCTACTGATTTGTATTAGTTGACAATCTTTTCAGAACAGTCGTTATTGAACGATTGTCAACTAGGGGTACCTTACAATTTTTCCTCAGCTTACAGGACATGTCACTGTGGAACAGGTTTCAGGTTTTCGATGGGAATGTGTAGCCCATTTAGGCTTTTGCCTAATTGCTGCCTACAGCAGCGAGAAGTGATTTTAGTCAGTTAGAGAGCTGGTTGCTAAAGTTCCTGTAAAGCTCCTCCAATCTGTAGCCACATTTTCAAAGCTCTAAACAATTAGCACAACATCCATCTGCTCTGCACCATACCATTCACACATGTGCAGCTACCAGATGTGCTGAATCACGAGAAGTAGGCTACTGCAGTTTTTGAAATGTCTTCAGGTGCGTGTGAAAACAAAGTCTTGATAAAGTTAGCACATAAAGCATATAAAGAGGAAGTGTTTTGTGTTGCATACTGTAATATGAAATGAACAAACAGAGGTGGAAAAGTCCAGCTTCAGAAAGTAAAAGTCCTACCACACATCTGTGCCAACCGTTCACTTGAAACCAGCTGATTCCAATTAGCACAACTCTACAGACAGATAGAGCAGCTGATTGATGAGATCATCTGTGTTAATTGCACAGGTAGAACCAATACATGATTTGACTTTAACTTTCAGAAGTTTTTCCATCTCTGTGGACAAAATGTGGTTTTGAGCAGAAAATGAGCTTGATAAGATGTGCAATTATGTTGAAAGTTTAGAAAACCCATTTTAGCTAGGTACTAAAACTGTAATAAGGATGTTACACTCTTAAAACAAATGTGGTGTTGTCCCTATCTGGACACAGAGATGTGTTTTTAAAAAAACACATTCGAGTGGGTAATTTATTACAGTTTGCACCACACTTTCACCACAAGAGGCTCAGTCAGCGCATCGCCATGAGCCGTTCAAGTTAAACCTCAAACATCCGAAGGGGGGTTTATTCATTTATACGAATGTGAAAGCATGGCCAACTTTCAAGGCCCACTGTGGCTGCTGCCTTTCAGATAGAGGCTCATCATCAAGGGAATTTTCCATTTGTCATTTCACACAAGAAAAACAACATATCATCCACTCAGTCTCTGGACAATTCAAATGTGTTATATCGTTGCCATTGAAGTCCATTTTTATTCCAATGCATTGTTGAATGTCTTAATGTGCTGTGGAAAATGAAATATCTCTAAGGATACAGTGTGTAGGCCTATTGTGCGAAAGACTGTAATGTACTTTGCATGCACCATTTTCAAGGGCATTCATTTAGTACTCCACGGTAGTCTGAAGCCTTTAAGATTGGATACTTTATATGGCCAAACCACTTCTTCAGAAATCAGTTAAAGACATCATCGTGCATTGTGGAGAGTCTTATGCAAAATCTCTTATATCATTTATCATGATGTAACATGGGACCTTGAAAACCATACAGAATATGTCATTATCTTATGAAATGTGTCTGTTTCATATATTGATGTGCATCTACAATACCGTAACAAAGCACTGAACCCCGAGTTGCTCCAGGGAGACTGTTACTATTATTTGATATCCACACATCTCATAGAAGTTAGTTTAGGTGAAGTATCGCATAATATGGTTATGGTTATGGTTATGGGATGTGGCAGACGCCTTTGTCCTAAGCGACATCCAAATAGAAACAACACAATAATTAGTTTAACAGTGAACAATTTTAAAAAGTTGGTCAGACTACATTAGGGATAGCAATATCAAGCAATATCAAACAATATCAATTCAAGCAATAAACCTAATGAAGAGTCCATTCAATCAGTAATGTAATAACAATACTACTGTATGGCATGGTAAGGTTGGCAGACTCCTTTGTCCAAAGCGACATACTGTACAAACAGAAACAATACAATAATCAGTTTAACAGTGAACAGTATTAGTGAGATAAGATAGTAGTTTGATAGGTAATCTCTAAATGTCTCTCATGCCTTTTGACTTCAAGTAGAGTGTAACTGTCCTATTCTCCTCTCCATCAGAAGTGCATGTCTTACCAAAAAAATACATGGCACGCTGCTTTATATTCAATTATGTAAGTTAGAATTCAGAAGCCGTCAATGAAGTGGGCATACTGTACGTCTTTCCACTGCAATTCTTTTCCAGGGCATAAAAATAAAGAATGTCCTCTCCTCCTTGCCGTAGGGATGCACTCCTCCACCGTGCGGGCCACCACCCACTGCCTGGACTCCACCCGGCCCTGCAACCCCTGCCTGGATGCCACCAAGGCCTGCAACCTGAACGACACGTGCAAGCGCCTGCGCTCGGCCTACATCAACACGTGCAACAAGTCCCCGCCGCCCGCGCCCGACTCCTGCAACCGCAAGCGCTGCCACAAGGCCCTGCGGCAGTTCTTCGACCGCGTGCAGACCGAGCAGAGCTACGGCCTGCTCTTCTGCTCGTGCCGCGACACGGCGTGCGCCGAGCGCCGCCGCCAGACCATCGTGCCGTCCTGCTCCTTCGACGAGAAGAAGGAGCCCAACTGCCTGGTGGTGCGCAGCAGCTGCCGCCTCGACCCCCTCTGCAGGTCAGTGCTCACGGCGCCGCCTCTCACATGGGCTCGCGGGAGAGAGTGTGTGCGTATATATACCTGTGTGTGTGTGTGTGTGTGTGTGTGTGTGTGTGTTTTGTGCTCACAGCGCCGCCTCTCACATGGGCTCGTGGGAGAGAGTGTGTGCGTATACACCTGTGTGTGTGTGTGTGTGTGTGTGTGTGTGTTTTGTGCTCACAGCGCGGCCTCTCAAATGGGCTCGTGTGAGAGAGTGTGTGCGGATATATACCTGTGTGTGTGTGTGTGTGTGTGTGTTTTTTTTTTGAGTGGGTGTATGTGTGGGTTGTATGTGTATGTATTTGAGTGAGATTTGGTAATCACTGTACTGTAGAGGTGTGTGGGAGTGGTTGTGTGTATGTGTGTGGGTGGCCACGCTTGTGTGTATGTGTGTGTGTGTGTGTGTTTGTGTGTGTGTGTGTGTGTTTCTGTGTGCATCTTTGACTAGGCAAATGTGTGTCTGCGTTTGTGAGTCTACTGAGGTCTCTCCCAGAAGAAGAAACCGTTTTGGGTGCAGTTCCAAGCCATTTCTCTCAAATTGTTGAACTCAAAAATCTGTATTGTTACTTTATTCAAAATAAAGTATATGATGCCCCAGGCCTCTAGGTTCAAATTCCCTGTTCCTGCACAAAACTCTGTTATTTTGGTGTCTAGTGGAGCGTCTCAGGACTGTGTGGAGTTCTGTAGGATTTGTACTGCATACCCCACCTTCGAGAAAACAGCCAATATAGCAAACAAAGCCTTTTCCTGGAAGTGAATAAGTTTATGGCAAAGAAAAAGCCAGAGTGCATGGAGGCGGTGGATTTGTGTAGGTGTGCTCAGTTGAATGAATGTGGTGTGGGTGGCTGCCTTGCTTCTTCCTGGGCTTATCTATTCTTTCACCAGTGAATGTGTAGTACACGCAAGTACTCTTGGAACATGGTACATGCAAAGCTTTGCTCTACCACCGCATACGTCACACACCGTACAGACATTTTCATTTCCTCTAAACCTACACACTGTAAGACTTATAGTATGGCCTGGTTTAAAAAGAGAGGAAGTCATCACAGTCTCTCACGTCTAGAGAACAGTGTAGAATAGTGGCAGTTCTACCTGAAACTCTCCTGTTTTTTCTCCCCAGGGACCACAAGTTGAAAGGGTTCCGGGGCTGGAACTGAGACACATTCTAGTTCTAGCCAAGCCACACTGCAAATCAGCACCTTTGTGAAGCGAGGATATTCTAGATGTTTGCTTGTGCAGTTGGTTTTAGACTAATAACCATAGATTCTCCCACCGGAGATGAACTGATCTATGCACTGAAGGTGTAAACCAGGTAGCTACCTGTCAGTCTAAACGTCACTTAATCCGGTTTTATCGTGTTTCTTTGACTTTTATCTAGGCAGTATACTGGCAAGGGGGAAAAGAAGAAGAAGAACAAGAAGAAAGTTAGTAATTAAAAAGGAGAAAATGAGACAGAGAGCAGGAATTAGAATAGGAGTGGAAACTGGCTGCTTAATTGAGGGGGCTGTGTTCAATTATCCTGAACGGAACATTACTAGATCACTTTCACTGTGTTTTTTAGACCAATTTAATGGGCCACTGTTTAATTAACATGGCTAGATTCTGACATGTATCCCGCCAACGCACACACAAGCTCACCGCGCTCTCTTGGCAGTTTGGTCAGGGATCCCAGAGCAGACAGGTAAAGCAGAGAACTGTAATTATGGGATGTCTGCTAAACTTAAAGTAGCACACATGCACTCTTGCCTGTACATCCCTGTGGCTCTGAAACGGCAGTCACTGGTTGGAACTAAAACTAAAGCAGTTTTATTTTATGCTCTTTGTAATAGCAGAGAATGGGAGCTTGACTTTCACGAGCTGAATTGAAGACTTAAATGAGGCCTGGTTTTGGTTAAGTGCATACAATTAAATGTACACAGTTAAAATTAATATTCTGCACTGTCATAATGACAACAAACATAAACGGCGACATAATAGTTGTGTTTGTTATGACAGAAATAAATGGAAAAGGCACCGTGACTCTAAGATTAGCCTAACAGTCCTTTGGGAATTTCAATTAAATGGAGACAGACAGCACATGTTCTCTATACAACGTACCCATGGGACAATTATATGAATTTTCCTTCAAAGGCTTTCAGTAAAGAAATTCTGCTTAAAGTGAACTAGCCCACCTCACCAATTAGTGAATCAAGAAGGAAGACATCAGTGGGAAAAGACATACAAGGAAGACTATATATGCAGATGCTGAGTGGGAGTCACACAATCAATTGACAAAAAAACATTAGTGAACAAATGCCGTTAGATACTGTAGCATAAACTAGTCATAATGTGCCTGATGCATTGTGAAATGAAAGAGGTATCTGTCCATAAACTGACATTGTAGAGATACAAATGTATATCTTGATTGCTTCCCTTAAGTAGTTCACAACAGCACGGCGCTTCTAGTAGGTCGTCAAAGCGGTCAAATGACCGGGGCGCGGCGCTTCTAGGTATAAGTGGGTCAGAACGGCGCGGCGCTTCTAGTGTTAAGCTGTTCCCTAGACATGTGTATGTATGTAGATATGGTGCAAGCCAAGCAATAGCATTAACATGTACATGTCTGAGGAAGTTCATATGGTATTTTAACATCACATTGGCTAATGATAAAACCAGATCCCAGTTTTACTTGGATTGTGTGTGATTCTATTGTATTGATAAAGAAAGGGGTACAAGCCACCATACTAGAGGGGTAAGAGTGAAACTACCACACCTTGCATATTAAAAAAGAGAGTCATCAAATGAGCTTGAGTTACATTTGGAGTTACTTTAGCAGGATTAGTGCAATGCCAGGACCTTTCTGACAGAAACAAACCTATTTGCTCTTGTGTGCAGACACATCTCCGATTTACCCAGCATTCCATTGTGTGTCAGCGAATTGGTGTGCGAGGCAACCACCTGTAGACGTTACGGAGAAGGAGGCATCCATTTTGGTCATTGTTTCACACTGGGGGCTTAGCGCATTACGGAGGGATTTACATGTTCAAACAGCTCCGTTCCTCACTAGCAGATCCCCACGCGCTTGCAGGAGATGAGGGGAAAGAAGAGAGAAATCCCTGCAATTTATTAAACGCATTACAGCACGTACATGCTGTATATGGGTATATACTGTATATGACCCTTGTTCAGTAGGTGGGTGGATGGGTGGGTGGAGCAACCCTCGGCCTGTACCCCACCATCATCATTATCTCCATCACAACGCCGCCTTGGCCACCACGCCCGGAGACGGATGGCGTTTTGGATAGCGGTTATTTAGTGGGAATGTTGCGCGGCGATCTCTCGCCTTTCCCGAGCGCTCCTCGCGCACCTGACGGGGGCCTGACGAGTAATGACTCAATTCCTGCGCTGACATCCATTCCAGGAAATAATCCTCCTGTGCAGTTCTGCCTGACCCACTTTGCAGTGAAAATACCCTTAACGATAAGATCTCCGTCATTCAGCCGCGCGCTTCGCAGCCGAAAAAAAAAAAAAAAAGAACGGCGCCGTCTCTGCGCGGTGATTCATGATTGACTTGATAATGAGCGCGAGTGTGCGTGTGTGTGTGTGTGTGTGTGTGTGTGTGTGTGTGTGTGTGTGTGTGTGTGTGTGTGTGCGCGTGGGGGCTGTGTCGCAGCCTGGTAGATTTGGAGCTGTGGAAGAGGCTGGCTCTGGGTGACCTCTCCGGGTCCTTCTCGCTCTGGTTGACCTCTCCGGGTCCTTCTCTGGCGGCACCCTCTCCTCACTACTTTACTTATTTGGGAGATTTTTCAGTGGCCAAGGGAATCTCATTATGTGCAGCCTAGACCTCCTTCATCTGTTTTATTTTTTTTGCTTTTGGAGGAGGAGGTCAAAAACCCAGCGTCTTTTGAAGAGCAGCAGAGGTTTCTAATCAGATCAAGAAGAGAGAGAGAGAGAGAGAGAGAGAGAGAGAGAGAGAGAGAGAGAGAGAGAGAGAGAGAGAGAGAGAGAGAGAGAGAGAGAGAGAGAGAGAGAGAGAGAGAGAGAGAGAGAGAGAGAGAGAGAGAGCAGTGAATGAGCCCAAACCGGCTGAGGATTGCTTTAATTTCCGTAGTTTTAGTACTTTGCATGTGAAAAGAAGGAAAGAACAAATAAATGTTATTAAATGCACACACACACACACACACACACACACACACACACACAGACACACACAGACACACATACTGTAGACACACAGACACAGACAACACACACACACACACACACACACACACACACACACACACACACACACACACACACACACACACACACACACACACACACACACACACACACACACACACATACATACAGACACACTCTCTCTCTGTGCCAGTAGGAATGAGATGCTTGTGTATGTGGAGGCTATCTCTCTGGATACAATGGGACAAGGATTTAGGACCTTTTTTTCTGCTTGGTGGTCTACAGGATTTAGATAATACCCTGGTAATTACAGCATACGCATCTTGGCAGATATCAAAGCAAAGTTGCTCATAAAGGGTGGCTTTCACTATATCCGCCCGCATTAGTTGGCTAACCTTAGTTCCCTGCTTTCAGAGTCATCCTCAAGAGGGGAAAAAAAATGTACAGGCCTTTCTGTGGCCCTTGGGGAAAGAAATGAGGGGCAGTTACAATGTTGTCTCAAGCTTCTGTGGACAAGCCTTTACAAACCCTTCAGTGGAATCATCAGGGGAGGCTAAACTCCCCTACTTAACGGGATTCTGTTGTAAACAGGTCGTTGATTTATTACCATTCTCATTGAGAAAGGAGATGTGCCGAGAGAGGCTTTCAAGCTTTATCCCCAGACATGTGTGTGTGTGTGTGTGTGTGTGTGTGTGTATGTGTGTGTGTGTGTGTGTGTGTGTAAGTGTGTGAGAGAGAGAGAGTTAGAGACAGAGCTGTCTATAGGAAGACTATGCATGTAATAAAGACCATATGAGACTGAATGAGCAGTATGCCTATAGTGTGAGTAGATGAGTGAGGGGAAACAGGAGACCGTGAACACAGACCAAGATATCAAGCTGCTACAAAAGTGCTGAGAGAGCTATGCATTAGGGTGTGCGTGTGTGTGTGTGCGTGCGTGTGTATGTGTGTGCGTGTGTGTTTGTGTGTGTGTGTGTGTGTGTGTGTGCGCGTGTGTATGTGTGTGTGTGTGTGATTGAGAGAGAGAGAGAGAGAGAGAGAGAGAGAGAGAGAGAGAGAGAGAGAGAGAGAGGAGATGTGTGTTAGGTGTTAGGTAAAGGAGGCTTTATTGATTCTCGAAAATGCCAGAGAAGTGCTCTGGTGTCAGAGAGGCTCTATGTTCCCCAGGTCTACCTGCGTCACACACACACACACACACACACACACACACACACACACACACACACACACACCTAATCCTTATCTGACCATGTCGGCTCTGTTGCCCTGTTGTGCTGCCTCCCACTCTTCAGCAGAAGAAAATCAAGGCCTTACCTAACCTAACATGTCGCCCAGTTCTTGGGTTCATACTCTCCAGTTCTCTCGCCTCAACTAACTGTAACAGACCTCCCGGTGTGCATGGCGACGGGTGGTGAGGGGTGGCGGAGGGTTAGCCACCAGTATCAAGTGCAAGTCACTAATGCTTGCCTGTAAAGTGATGGCTGGGTCTGCTCCCAGTAAAATGCTCTCACTAAGGCCCATGCTACCCCACTGCCCACTGTGCTGCGTTTCTCCAAGTCGCCTGGCACTGCCACCCCTACACACATGTGGCAATCCAGACTTTTTCCCTTTGTTGTTCCCCGTTGGTGGAATGACCTACCAAGTGCTACCAGAGCAGGGGGGGCACCCCTCTCCGTCTTCAAGAAGCAATTAAAGAGGAACAATGCAGGATTGGCGATTTCATCTCTGGTTTCGGTTTCGTTTTTCGTTTTCGCTCGTTTTATGCTTGCATATTTCTCTGCAGAGCTTCCCCGACAGCTTTAGCGTGTATATTTATACATATATAGGCTATATATAAAAATATAAATTGCAAGCGTGGTTCTTCTTGTTCCTTACGACTTCCAGATGTAAACAGACGATCGTCTCCTGCAGAAACTGCAAGGTTGCATTAGCGGATAGGGACACTGGGGGCGGGAGGAAATATTACTGTTTTCGACGAAACTGGTCAGTCAAGCAAAACAACGATTTCTGAGCGATTTTATGACTATGAAAAAGTTGCATAGGGTCTCTTTAAAGATGAAGCTCCTTTGAGAGTACTGTACCTCCTCTCCGAACACAGCTAGCAACCAACACACCTCACCTCACATGCACTCACCGCACAGTGCCTCTCTTCCTGCCCTCTTTCTACCTCAGTCCTCTATCACTCCATTCTTCGACGACACTTAAAAACTAACACTTACACTTCTCCACGTCCTCTGGTAGTCGTATTTATCGTAGCAGTTTTTATTTTCTGTTACCTGAGGGCCCCACAGTGCGTCTGCTAAATGACTAAATGTGCTCCATGTAAATGTAATCCATCTCTGAGTAATTAATTTGGGGGTCACAATGACAGACAGCTCTAATCTCTCCCTCTCTCTCTTCTGAAGAGCCAGTGCTGCTGTTTGTTTGATTCAGGTGAGAGCGCACAGGAGTGCACCGAGGCACACTTATTCAGAGTGTCATTTTGCCTGTCATCAGCACACGTCCCATGTTGAGCTCTCGGGGGAGAGAGAGAGAGGTTAGCTGCAGACAGATAGCTGCGTATTTGGAACAGCAGAATACATTCGCTCCTGATTTGTTTGCTTGGGAATTGAGATTTTTTTTGGGCATTCTAATACACATGCACACATACACTCACACACATACACACACACTGTCACACACAATCTCTCTCTCTCTCTCTCCCTCTCTCTCTCACACACACACACACACGCACGCACACGCACGCACGCACACACACACACACACACACACACACACACACAAACACACACACATTGATCGCCCGTGTGAGATCAATCAAATGTTTCCCCGACTTTGATTTGTCTCTTCCTCGCTTCTTTTTCCCCCCTTCCTTCTGTCACTCTGTCTGTCGGCGTGACTGCTGTTTTGCCTGGAGGTATGCTGGCCCCTCGCTCTCCCTCTCTCTAAGATGTGGCAGTGAGGGGTCCCTCTATGCCTGTAGTGGCCTCCCCCTCTCTCAGGCTCACGTCCATGCCAGCGAGTGATTGACAGGCCGTCACTTCAGATGGGAGGCCCCGTGGAGGACAGGTCTGAAGCGATGTGTGTGTGTGTGATCTCGGGGACTCTCTGGGTGGGAGTGATGTAGAAAATAACAACACAGCCGTCCTGGAGTTAGGAACGAGTCGCTGGCAGAATAAAGCATTTTTTGTGATGCTGTGCGATGTGGCATGATGCGATGCATTTTTAATAGTATTTACTCCTGTGCTAAACAGACTGATGTTAAGATATCAAGATAGGCAGCATGCTCTGAACATCCTCAAACAAGACATTGTTTTTTGTCAGGACAGTGGAGCGTGACACCATAAGCCTTCATTTTAGCATAGAGCCTCGTGTCTGCTTCGCGGATCCGTGTGGGAATCTAGGGGTGAGGCTTTGGTCTTGAAACCATTCCGGTAGCAGTGTTGGCATGCTTAGTAAACATAAGTAAACACATGTCTACCCTTTAATCCTCCTGTTTGAGCAAAAGGTTCTCCGAATGGGCTTTTATGAAAGAAGCCATGCATTGAATTAGCCCTCTGTGGCATCCAACGCTGATCCTCTTGGCACTATAGAGTAGGCATCACTCCATGGAGAGCCTCTGTAATCCTCAGATGGGTACTATGCCAACTTAAGACATTTAAAATCTTACATAAAACTTGGTGGTTGGCACATGGTGTATGTTTTTTGCCCCTTCTCTCTCCCTTTTACCTCATGTTGGTTTTTTAAAATGTATTTCTTGTGCAGAGTATTTTCACTTAATCCTAAACAAAAGGAATAAGTTGTTTGATTTCAGAAAGAGCAGAGGTAAGTGTTAGCAATTCTGCCACTGGAATCTGTCTTTTATGCTTGAGAGCCATTGGTTGAGACCCAGTGCTCTCGGCTGTAGGCTAGGCTAAAAGTTATCACTGCAATCCTTCAAACTTTATTACAAGGACTGCCAGAGGCAAGAAATCTTCACAGTCCCACACGTCTTCATGTTTTTTTTTCCCCCCCACACAGTTGGTGTAGTTAAACACAAAGGAAATTAAACTACTGTTGACTGTACTCCTGTACTGCTCAATTAATTAGCCTTTTTTTTCTCCTTGGATGTGTTGTCTTTTGGAGAAATGTATGCCCAAAAGGGATAGGTCTGCTAGGTTCGCTCTCTATTTCTCTGGAAATGTGAGTAAGAATTGGATGAATTGAGGAACCTCATTCTTGTTCTCTTTGATTATCCAATAGTCCTCATTGCGTTTAACAAATTAAAATTAGAGTGTAGAGAATCTGCTTTAAGCATTGTTGGAAGGTACATTGCAGCAGCACATTGCTGCATTACACTCTGTCAGCTGTAAGCATGCTTTACCACCTGTAGGTTAGTGGTAATCTAACCTCACCCAACAAATTAACTTTGAATTAGAAATAACCGGAATCAAGGTTATGTTGCCGTCCTGATTTATAGACGTTAAGGTTACTAGCCAGTAGGTGTGAGTTTCCATAACCGTGCCCTACATATTAGCATAGCATGCATGTAAACAGATTTCTCATTGTCGAGAGAGGGCATGTCTTTATGAACCGCTGCGCAGGTTAATTACCAGTTTGCCACAGCCTCCCATTTTGTCTTCCTCCTGTTCCATTAGCATTAGCTTTTTGAACTTCCTCAGCTGTCAGCTGAGTTTCCACTGAAGGCGTTGTTTACGCAGATGTACTGTAGCACTGCACACAGCATACCACACTCTGGTATGTCTCTGCTGAGCTCCTGTTTAAGCCCTGAGATGGCATTAGAGGCGTTCAGGTCGGATGTGATCAATAATTCATCTTGAATGAGAAGCAACTGGAACAAACGCACAAGGAGCACTGTAAAAAACAACCTATAGAATTTACCCAATTTATCGAAGGTGAGGATTTGCATCTGCTTTGGTTGGGTAAAGTCAATCTATTATTTTGAGTAAAGACTACCTACATTCAACAGTTATGAAATACTTAAATAAATTAGGTACAGTTTACCCAAGATTTTTTCAATAAAGTTACTCAAAATAATAGAGTAATATTAACTCTAGATTGTTAGGCATTATTAACCTACTTAATAATTACTAGTAATAATTAGCTAAAATGACTAATTAATTATGAGCCTACCTATTCAGTTAAGTTTTCAGACACAGCAGACTGTATTGAGAAAGTTAACTTGTTTAATCAATCAAATGACAGAGAATATACAAAAAGGATCATACAAAATATTCACAATAGCCTATATATTCAAAGAGTTTGCTCAAACAAAAAGTATACTCATACAACTCTGCTTTGTGCTTTATGTGTCTGTGTGCACCTGATCACTTCACAACTGGTTTTCTGAAACATAAGGCTAAATAACAAAACATTCAAAAGAATGTACGCAGTTCAGTGCTTCTGCTGTGTGTGTATCCAACAGACGTGTCCAACACCTGCAATGGACAGGACAGACAGGCAATGATTGTTATGTTTGCATGATTCACAACAGAATGAGTACATGGTTATGTTAAACTGACGATAGAAAGTTAGCTAGTTAGCAACCTAATGAAGCTACCATCGAATATTAGCTTCCAGTGAAGTTTGTTGAGAGTGAATTAAGTTGTTAGCATACACTGGACAGTTAAGTAAACACAATTCCTTCAAATCCTTGTGCTCAGAAACAAGCAGAACTACATTTGAATGTTAAACGAATATATAAAGTGTAACTGCTAGCGAGTTCGCCCATTGACTTTCAATGTGTGATGTTAGCATGCTAGCTTTCACCCACAGAGGGGGCGAATTTCTAAACCTTCTAAACGAACGACCGTCCAAACCAAAGTTTTTGGTCCAAACTTTCTGGTTCAAGCATGCATGCACGTTACCCCGACTACACATTCCCTATGATACACAGCAAAGCAACGTGACAAACAGGAATCAGAGCTTACCTTGAATTCAGCAGCTCCACCATAAGCAGACAATCAACTGAGCACACGTCCCTCTAACCGTCAAGTATAGAGCAAGAGTCTTTGGGTATATTTTATGATCGTTTATTAGGTAGAATTTGTTACTGTTAAAAGATAGGTAATGTAGGTAGAATTTACCCTTTATTATATATTTCAGTTGCTGATCAATATACGTAAGTACATTTTAACCCATTCGTAGGGATTATAATTACCACCATCCCTTAGGTAGAATTTGTTACTGCTAAAAAATAGGTAATGTAGGTAGAATTTACCCTTTATTATAGATTTCAGTTGCTGATCAATATACGTAAGTAATTTTTAACCCATTTGTAGGGATTATAATTACAACCCTCTAAAATCCTTTTTTACAGTGAGTGTGGCGTCTTGTCACAGCCTGCCAAATGACTACATCTACTTGTTTTGAGGCCAGCCAATTTCAGGTAATCAAAAAAAGAAATCTTGCAGAGATATATCCAGACTGGCGTCCATTTTAAGTTCTAAAGCATTACCTTTCCAAATGTATATATTAGCTCATCTTTTCCTGTATGCCAGTAAAAGCAAATACACAAAGTTGCCTGAAGGCTTGACCTAGGCTATGCTTGAACCCTCTCAATAAACAATTGATGGAACAACCATGTGCTTGTGCACAAATTGTGGTTTTGTATATTGTGTTGTCAAGTAAGCCACCTTGAAGGACTGAACAGGGCAGCTCTTCTGAAAGCGCTATAGCTTTGATGTGCCAGTTTGGCTGCCTTAGCCTCTGGCTAACCCGGGTTAGCCTCAGGCCAATAGTATCAGTGGTCATTCTTTGGGATTGCAGTGAGTCCATTATTTATATCTGTGTCTGAATTTGTTCCAGTGCTTTGTGATGCTTAGGTGAAGGTTTGGCCACAAGTGAAGTAGATATTGACTAGTTACTGTAACATAAAAGTGATAAGCAAGAAAGCACTCTCCATTGGAATGCATGTTCAAAAAATCAGTAGTTGTAAGCAGTAGGATTAAATAACTTGTGTGCTGAAAATGGTGCATAGGAAGTTTTTCATGAATTATGTATATTTTGAGAACCAGAACTAAAATGAAAACATTTGTCTATTTTATTGATTACACATTTCTTCATAGCTACTTTCTCTCTGTATAACTAAAGAGCGAGAGGGCCAGACATGTTAATGCCAGTGTTTGGTGTACGTTAATCGCAACCTTTGCCTAAAGCATGGTTTGAATTAACAGACCACATATGGTTCAAACTTACGTCGACATGCAGAACGACTACAGCATGAAAAGTAGGTCTCCTCTTCCTTATGCACATGTATTCATGGCAGGGTCCTGGGGACAAGGAATAGTTTTGGCTGCTCATGGGAGGTGATGTGCAAAGAGCAAGTTATTGTATGAAAAATAGTGAGAAGAATAAATAAGCCTTAATGTCTTTGCCTTTTAAAAAGCGGGTGTCATCACAAGTAAATTTAGCTGCAATTGAGTTTATTACATTCAACATTAAGTTAATTTTTTTTTTTTTCACAATTCAACCTGATGTCCACATGGTCTGACTGGTCTCTATGTATGGGTTTTTGCCCATAGTTTTTACCCAGTGGGAATACTTTCCCCCATAACCATCCAATCTAGCTGGTGATTGGATATGCTATCACACAAGGGGGTCATCCCTATGTTCCCCGGGTCCTATGTTCCCCGGTTTTCCCAAAAAGGGTCCTATGTTCGCCGGTAGCAATACATACCGGGGAACATAGGACCCTTTCTAAAATCTAAGAAAAAAAGGTCCTATGTTCCCCAGTCCCATACAAAGTGGGGAACATAGAACCCGGGGAACATAGGACCCAGGGAACATAGGTACGCTCCCTGCACATGCTATCACATACTGCAGACCGTTTTGGTTAGCATACACAACCCCATTAATACTGATCATACTTGCAGACAATGTTCACACAGTGGTAATAGGCCACTATCTTCATTACTGCAATGGATTATAAAGAAGTTGTAGGTCTAATTTTGGATGTGGATTTAAAAATATCACTACACGGTAATAATTTGCTCTAACAGGATAATTGGCCAAGCATTTTTCTCTACTTGTACAGTAGTTGCATGTTTCTGAATTGGGTAATTGGCTTTGGGCACACCCTGAGTAACAGCGGACGCACCCACATACCGGTGAACTGCTGTGCTATAGAATAGTGTCATATTTATGCAAAACTCTACTGTACATGGCTTTGTGTTGTCAACGATGCATGGGCAGAAGTCAAACAGCATTATGGGGCAGTGTGGGAATGTCATGCAGAATTGTGTCACAATGAGTTGATTCAGATGGGGGGGGGGGGGGGGTCTGCCAGTGTCTCTCTGTGTCACTGTGACTTGTGCTGTGCAGGGGCGACAGGATTTAAATGCAGATGCTTCAGGCCAGTGAGCAGCACTGGAGGTGCATGGGAGGAAAGAATGCTGAAATAGCAGCTGGGAGTGTGTGTGTGTGTGTGTGTGTTTTGGTGTGTGTTTGGGGGGGGGGGGGTATCGCTGTGTGCGTGTGTGTGTGTGTGTGTGTGTGTGTGTGTGTGTGATGTTACGGCTCAGACAAATACACAAACAATGAAAACACAAGCTAGATGGGACATCCAGTACTTCACCACAAGCACATATAGACCAGTTCTCTCTTTCTCAAACACACACTCTCTCTCTCTCTCTCTCTCTCTCTCTCTCTCTCTCTCTCTCTCTCTCTCTCTCTCTCTCTCTCTCTCTCTCTCTCTCTGACAGTGCTCTGCCACCATCCTTGCTATTAAATGGATAAATCTTAAAGATTGCTTAGAAAACAATGTTATGACCAGGGCTACTGGAAGGATAAATGCTGACAGTGAACTGAGTGAGATGGCAATGTGATTATTTTGTAGGGTCTATGAGAAATAGTGAGTGTGTGAATGTTATGGAGAGGGTGGATGAGTAAGTGTCTTCTTCAGTTAGCTTAGAGGATAGTCACTTGCAAGAGCTTGTGTGAACATGGTTAAAAATGATTTCTGCAACCTTGGTTTTGAAAGTGAAAAATAGATTTTTTTAATCCTCTGTTCAGCAGATCACAAAGTTTAAGGAATGACTTTACAATATGTATTTATCACAAGGTGTTATGCTTAATGAAGCAGTATGATGTTGTAGAGTTATAAATAGCTTGGCATTGCTTTGTGAGCATAATCTCGGCAGATCAAGTTAAGAACTGCACCAAATGCCTCATAGCAACAAAATTGCCATTACCAGAAATTATTATTAATATTGCTCTTTGACAAATCAGTAGGAACTTTAATTAATTTGTAGCTTATTTTTCTTCTAAAAAAAAGGCTTAACAAAGAAACAAACAATGCAAGCGATAGCCCTTCCAGTGCCCACACACTCTCACAGCAAACAACAGCGCCATAAATATCATATTTTGCCTGTTCCAGATGAACGTGCTTTTCAGGGGCTCTTATGCCGCCGCGCTCCTCAGCAGCGGAGTGTCCGTAAAAATGCCTGAGTGGGAGACAGCATGTAATTTGAACAGCGTGCGGCCAGCGCAGGTATAATGGGAGAGCGGCGCGCCGAGAACAGTCGAATGGGCTTCATCCCCGACGTCGGAGAGCTCTTTGTACAAACAGTCCCCGACAACCTTTTCTAAACCTCAAGTGAGCGGCAAATTGCTGCAGTTATATAGCCCTCATTTTTTATTTTTTTTTGTTGAAAAGCAGAGAGAGAACGAGAGAGAGAAAAAAGAGAGAGAACACTTGTTTCAGGCTTTCATTTTCATCCATTCGTTATGTTCCCCGTTAAGCTTCGACGAGAACAGCTAGGTTTTCTGTGACCTATCCACTTTCATGGACTTGACAAGTGTAGCCCTTAGTACTTTCAGCTTCCATAAAAGAGATATTTGATTAAATTGAAAAAGAAAAAAGCATACAATCACAAGACAGACGAACACTAGTCTCCAACGTACAGATGGCGACGATGTGATATCTCAAAGAGAACAAGTAAACAAATAAGAAATCAGTTTCGGCCTCATTAGACGAGCAATGGGCCACAGACAGATGTAATTAGAGTCCGGTGAAGTGCCTGTGGTCTTAATTCATCTGGATGCTCCTGATTCATCTGATTGTGAAAGAGACGGGGCTACGCCTGCCTCCTCGTCTCTGTCTGATTCGTGCGTTTGATTTTTTCCAAACGAAAATGGTCCGGGGTCATGCTCTTTGAGGCTGTAATGTCTGCAAAACACGTCCAGCTCTGTCTTTCTCAGACAGACAAAAAATTACTACATTTACTGATTCCGAGCTCCTTCAAACATCAAGTCCGTCAACACGTCCATACGAAAATGAAAGCAAATAAGACTGAACCCACTTCGACCCTTCCATGCTTTTCCACAAACCCCCACAGCACAAATACTTGGGATTTGGCTACTTAGCGTGGATTACCGGCTTTTAGCATTCGGTGCCCAGACAAGACAGGGTCTATTCACGGGCCGTGTCCGCATTTCCATCTTGAGGCCGCGCACGTTCCTGCTGCATGGGCAGGAAAGCTGTTATTAGACATGTAAATCAGACAGGGGTCCTGCACATGAGCCTAATTAAAAACTCCATCTCTTACGCTTGGAGAGGGATGTTATTAATAAGACACACACACACACACACACACACACACACACAGAAAAGAAACCTGCACAGCTTGCTTTTGCAGAGCAGCCCCCCCCCACCGGTTCCACTCGCTGTCTTTTCTATTGCTCTCCAGGTAATACAAGTCACCCTTGAGTCTCTGCTCAACTCCTTAGCAATCTCTCAGAGTAAAACAATAGCAGAGATGGAATCTGTAATGCCAAATATGCATTTTCTGGCAGGGGGGGGGATCAGAGAGAGAAAGAGAGAGAGAAAGAAAGAGAGAGAGCGTGACAATGGCAGCATGAAAACACAAGGTTCAGCCTTCATACCCATGTCTAAATGACATAAAGAAAGAGCAAAAGAAAGAGATAAATAGATAAGGAGGGAAAGAATGAAATGATTAATACACTAAACAAAGAAAGGAAGATCTCAGTGAAAATGCAGGTGCTCCAGCTTGTGATAGTGGGAGGCACTGAGCAGCATGGTTATGGTTCTGTCAAAGACCCTCGATTGCTAACTTGGTTACTATTACAACTACTCTAGTTCTGTTGCAGCTTTATGGCTGCATGAGCGTTATGATGTTCTATTATCTCGCACCTGTGGAGGAGCGCTAGACTGAGATGGCAGTCACAGAAGGACAGATAATTGGGAAAAATTGGCATGTCATTCATCTAGTGAAGTAACTATTTGTCTTGTTCTAACGCTTGCCCAAAAGTGAGTATGAGTGCACTCTTTTTGATTTTGTATGATGGGTTGGAGTGGTTGTGAGTGTCTGTTCTCTACTCTCTCTATCTCTTTCTCTCCCCCCCCCCTCTCTCTCTCTCTCTCACTGCTCTCTCTCTCTCTCTCTCTCTCTCTGTCTCTATCTTGTCCAAATGCTTTTCTTTTAATTGAAAGAACATTGTTAGTTTCCCGTCGTTATTTCACAATTGTGAAATCTACC
The DNA here is from genome assembly GCF_963854185.1 of Sardina pilchardus. Lineage (NCBI taxonomy): Eukaryota > Metazoa > Chordata > Actinopteri > Clupeiformes > Clupeidae > Sardina > Sardina pilchardus. Next base: position 7,394,713 of record NC_085001.1, on the reverse strand, counting down.
AAGTGAGAACTGTAAAAAGGGAAATCATAATTGGAGCCACCCTGATACCAGGGAAGTGCAGCTATGGTGTGAAAGCATTTGTTCAGGGAAGTGCCTTTTGTAATTGTTTTTTTTCTATTCTGGTAGAGGAGACGGGTGGCTTTGTCAAGGGCAGCTGTTTAGTCTGTCCAGGGATATGCCAGGAACAGGCGGAGGTGTATTTCTGCTTCGGTGGGCATGCAAAGGCCAGCGAGCGCTGGCAGTAGTGAAGGTGTGCACTGGCCTTTCAGACGGACAAGCAGCGGCTATATGTGCTGGCAGCGGCGCGGGGATCAGGGCAGAACGGCCAGCTCTGTTTGTCCCTCTCCCCTCCCTGTACACGAAATAAAACTCATACTTGAGTAATCTTGAGCAGTTTTTTTAATTATTATTATTATTATTGGAAATGTGTATAGATTTGGAGCCTCATATAGAGTCATGTTGGAGTGCAAATACATAAGAAGTACTCGTCTTTATAAGCAGAGATAGTCCGTCTGAAACTGCACACACAAAATCTGTTGACATGCTTTTGTCACTAAATCTTAATATTGTTGGCTTCTTTTTTTTTAGATTTTACCAGAGGCTCAGCAAAAGAGCAAGGGGAGGTTCCTACAGCACTCGAGAGTACACAGTTTTGAGTCTCACCTCCGACTGAGACGGGAGAGAGAGAGAGTGTGTGAAAGGAGAGACAAAACACTTTCTGGGGTCCAAAAAATGATCCCCACACCCCCTTAGAACGAGATAAATAGCAGTGTGGGAAGAGGGAAGAAGAACATTCACATCACAAAGTGTTTTATCTCTGAGAGAAAGAAAGAGAATAAACAACAGAGAAGTGGGGAGAGAGGAGAGAGAGAGAGAGAGAGAGAGAGAGAGAGAGAGAGAGAAAGAGAGAGAGAGAGAGAGAGAGAGAAGGAGAGAGAGCGAGAGAGGGGACACGAATATAGAGAGTGGGCTGTCCACACATAAAGTGCCTCCTCTCAGACGAAGTTGTGGCTGCAGGACACAGCCATTAGTCATGGGAGAGCAGTGCTGGACGGAGATAGCGGTTCTGACAGCCTGTCATTTGCCACTCAGAACAAAACAGCCCGACAAATTGAAACCGCGAGACACGGAGACGGATGGACGGAGGAGAGAAAAGAAAAGCAGAATGTGTTGAGCAGTGGGAGAGGAGGAAATTAAACTCAATTTATGTACCGCTGAGGCCGTCCCCATCCGGGCTGCAGGACAGGCTGTCCAGAAACGGAGCTGCGGTCATTGTTGGGAGTGGACACCGGTGGTCATGATGAGCTGACGCTGACATTGCAGCGAGTTTAGACGAGTTTAGAGTTTAGGGTTTAGAGAGTGTTTCTGTGTTTCTGTGCTCGTGCACTATACCCAAGGGAGAGTGTGTGCGTGAGAAAGTGAGAAGTTGAACATGATATTGATAGCTGATGTGTGGGAGGTTGGTTGTATGTGTGTGTGTGTGTGTGTGTGTGTGTGTGTGTGTGTGTAGATGGAGAGATGTGTGTGCTGTTTGGAAGCAGATGTCTTGGCGTGGAGAATTGAGCCTGGTGAATTGAGAACAAATCAACAACTAACGTTATAGAAAAACAAAAGGAGGCTTGAGAGAAGCGCGTGAGAAAGAGGAAGAGGATGGGCTCGTTGTGGGAGTTCAGAAAGTGCACATGTGAAGTGAGGCACACACACACACACACACACACACACACACACACGTTACCGAGGGTGCTGAAGGAATCATCAGGAGAGAAAGGCTGTCGGCAGGTTTACAGCACCATCACTTTTGATGCTCGCGCGTTGCCTCTTCCTGTGATTGATATAGAATTCACCCATTTCTCACCCACCAACAGGGACTGGGAGCTGGGTCAAGCGTGCATAGCAACAGCACTTGTGATGCTTACGTGTACGTGTTGCCTCTTACTGTGATTGATACAGAGCTCACGGGCTGTAGACCCTCGGTGGAGGATCTTGGGCGTGTGGCCCCTGGGTTTGGTACAGAGCTCACGGGCTGTAGACCCTCGGTGGAGGATCTTGGGTGTGTGGCCCCTGGGTTTGATACATATATGGGCTGTAGACCCTCGGTGGAGGATCTTGGGTGTGTGGCCCCTGGGTTTGGTGCGGCCCTGCTGACGAGGTGTTGTTATTTCCATGCTAATGTGTCTCAGTGGGGGAGCAACCACGGGAAAAGATGGAAGGACTCGCAAGCCGCTCGCTGCTGCTGCTGTTGTTGATGTTGCTGTTGCTGTTGCTGTTGCTATGCGATGATTAGAGGGCTGGGTGCATCTCGCAAAATTACCACAGGAAAAAACTACACACAGCGCAGAGAGAGAGAGTTGAGAGAGGGGGATGAAAGACAGAGAGAGAGAGAGAGAGAGAGAGAGAGAGAGAGAGAGAGAGAGAGAGAGAGAGAGAGAGAGAGAGAGAGAGAGAGAGAAACACCTGCCTCGGTGACGTAGGGACTGAGGCTTTGGCCTCTTTGCCTGGTCAGGCTGCCTGCGGAGGGAAGCCTCGCAGTGGGCAAACGCCTGTAGAAATTCCCTTTGAACTGCAGACATGGGGAGGTCAGGCCAGTGATCCATCAATAAGTAATAGAGTGAGTGAGAGAGAGAGAGAGAGAGAGAGAGAGAGAGAGAGAGAGAGAGAGAGACAGAGAGAGATGGATGGAAAAGGAGAAAGAGAAGGCAGTAAAGGCAGAAACATATGCGGCAGTTTTATGAAGACAAAAAGCGATGAGAGAGTGTAACCAAGTGGAAAGGGAGAAAGAGAGCGAGAGGAAAGAAGGAGAGAGAGATGGAGGTGGAGATGGAGGTGGGGGGGGGGGGGTACAAGGCAGAGGAGGAGGTGGGGGCGTAAGAAAGGGGGGGAAGAGGAAAGCAAAGATGGTGATTCAGTCCATCTTCGGAGGCAGCAGTGATCCGTGAAGGCAAGGTTGCCTCTGTGCACATACACGCTCAACTCTGCCCTGACTGGATTAGCCACTAGCCTCCGCAGGCATCAACACGCCAACACACACACACACACACACACACACACACACACACACACACACACACACACACACACACAGTCTGATCTCCCAAACACGATCCTTACACACACACACACAAAGTCAAACACACACACACACACACACACACAAAACACACATACACACACACAGTCTGATCTCCCAAACACGATCCTTACACACACACAAAGTCAAACACACACACACACACACACACACACACACACACACACACACACACACACACACACACAAAACACACATACACACATACACACACACAGTCTGATCTCCCAAACACGATCCTTACACACACACAAAGTCAAACACACACACACACACACATGCGCAAACACAGTGCAGTACACAAAGTCTGATCCCCCAAACATGATCCTTTACAAATACGCACCACCAGCACACACACACACAAGCACACACAAAGATATTCGTATGACAAAATATTTTAGTTCCAGACAGAGAGGAATTTGACATTTGAGACACACAGCAAAACATGACAAGATAAATATGAAATTCTAAAATACAAAACTCGCTGTTCTTTCAACTGAAGAAAAAGAGAGAAATATTCAGATATTCTGACACATTTTCACAGCCATTGCTCAGCATCTATGAGAGCCTCAGGAGATACTGACACACACACACATAATCCCTCAGACTAGCATTATTTAAATGATGAAGATGCATCAGACACACAGCGACAGCGACAAACTGTTGATGCAGTCAGGCAAGTGTGTAACAGGAGGATACTTTCCGATGTATAGCCCACTCACAAGGCAACTGTGATTTCTGTTTGTCTGAAGGTCCAGACTGGCGGACTTCCACACAAACTGTCAGATGAGCTCCGAGTCCACCAACAGCTGCCCTAACGAGGACTACCAGGCCTGCCTGGCCTCATATGTGGGCCTCATTGGTGAGTGGAGCAATGCAGGATCTCCTCAGGATCTCCTCACATAAATGAGAACCACAATGACATACAATAATTAGATACTGTAAAATACAACCCGTGTTATTTTTCTGAGTAGTTCAAACAATGCAGGCAGAAATGCTTGTTTATGTATTCTTATCAGATGCTTGTATCTAAAGCAACTTAAAACATTTATTCACATCAATCAGACGCTTGTGGAGGCATCACTTATCATGTAGATTGTGTAGTTGGAGATGGAGCAGAAAGTGTCTGCTTGTGCCAGTAATAAACAGAATTAGTTTTGAGATGTGTCATAATACATGTTGTGTTTTGTTTGTTTACCATTTCTTCCTCTGTTTGTCTGTGTTTATGTGTATTTAGGGACCGACTTGACCCCCAACTATATGGACTCCACCCCCATTAACTTCTCCATCTCACCCAACTGCTCATGTCATGGCAGCGGCAACCAGGAGGAAGAGTGCAAGAGGTTCCTGCGGGACTTCAGAGAGAACACCTGTCTCCGTAAGTCACGCATAAAGGGAGCAAAGTCTGAAACAAATAAAAGGGAAAAAAAGATTGTGAAAGTTTTAGAAGAAAGTATACATAGGTAGGGTGACTTGGCAAAACAAAGACGACAACAAAGGATGAACCTTAAAAAAACGGATAAAACACAAGACAGAAAGATGGAGACCAAAGAGTGAGAGAGTGGAACAGAGGCGGACGTGTGAAGTTGTGAAGTTCTGTCAGTTGTCTCCGTGGCTCTCTCCACGGTGAGGTGAAAGTGCAGCTTTGAAGCACTTCCTCAAGCACACTTAGCCAATCACCTGAGACAATGCATTATACCCTGAAGACACATGCCCGCGCTCGCTTTTCTTTCGCAGATTCATTGTGCCCGTGCTTCCTGAAACACAGCGATCTCCATCATCATGAGTAGGCTGAAGACACAAAACCGGCGCGATTCTTCACAGGACGCCCCCTTTTTTTTTTTGAAAGATGGGTTGGAGTAAGACACACTCCAGCTCTCTGCATTTTCCCCAGTTCAGGACTGCTCCCTATGTTTCTACCCTTTCATCTTTCTCTCTCTCTCTCTCTCTCTCTCTCTCTCTCTCTCTCTCTGTAGCACAGCTTACTGAGTCATTTAAAGAGCATAAGGCCTACATGACGGGAATATGTTTCTTTCTGTCTGGGTGACGCCAGGAGACAGTCTCAATAGATTGCGGCGGTGTATTTCTTTTGGCATTATAATTCATTTTGTTTCTTTTTGGGCTGAGTATGCAGAAACAGGCTCGGGGTGCGGGGAGACGCGTTATCCTGAAGATGCCGCTGTCAGGAGACATTTGTCATTTGAGAATTGAGTAGACGAGTAGAGGCTGGAGAATGCTAACTGTGACGCTTTCTCTTTGAAGGTATTTCCGTGGGCTTGTGTGTGCTTTTGAGTGTAGAAGAGAACGAGGGAGTGTGGAAGAGAATGTGTGGAGGGGGAGAGAGAGCGATAGAGAGATATAGAGAGAATGAGAGAAAGAGAGAGAGAGGCATAGACAGAGATAGAGTGTGTAAGAGAGAGAGAAATAAAAGCAGAAAGAGATGGCAGACTCAAAAGCTTTTTTTCCCCCTTTCTCTGGGGCGTTTACTTTTTGTTTTTAAAACACCAGCGTTACTCTGAAGGCTCCAGAGTGTTGTTGAATCCCACAAATGAAGACAGCATCAGTGCAGATGCCTTTAAAGAGACGCCTCCATGGCACTGTGATGGCGCTCCTTCTGGGCCTTGTCTCTGGATTACCCTGTGATTATCTAATGCAGGCTGACACAAACCAGAGGCAGCAAGGCAACAATGGAGCCTAAGATGGTGCAGCTTGAGTTTGACATCAGGGCCTGTCTCTTGTGAAACATGATTTCATTTAAGGTGCACTCTTAAGAAAAGAAGAAAAAATACAAGTATGCCTTAAGAATCTACACTTCAATTTGTCTTGAAATAGTTTCCATTCTTAACATTTAACAAAAAAATAAATAAAACTGCGTACTGTTTGAAAGTATAATTAACTTTAATCTCTCTCTTTTCTCATATATCGTGGTTAACTGTTAAATTGCAGAGTTATTCATCTCAGAGCAGATTCTCTAGACAGCACAGATAGATGACAGAGTAGTGTATCATGGTATGACATTGTCACACATGTCACAAGGACATTAGAGACCAATAACAATGAAGATAAGAATATTGTAATAATATAATCTTAAATGACAGGTGATGAGTATGTGCATTACAGTATGTATACTGTGCATAATTCATTATAACATATACAGACTCTCTTCATGGAAACGATGGCTTGACTATGTTCAGCCTCAGTGTTTGATTCTGCTCAACTACGCCAAGCTCTAAGTTACCCTGACGCTCCCTTTCTTTAAGTCCCAACCTTCCTTTAAGTCCTTCCTCTCTTGTCCTGATGTAGGAAGTACCAACCCAAGAGTACTATTGTTGTGGCGGTGCTTGAAGTTCCAACTTTCTTTAATATCGTAAAGTTTGTTGAGGTCAGTGCTTAATGTATTCGAATGAGGGATTAAACCCATCAACTGTCTCAAGTCCTGAAAGGCTAGGAGCACCAATGGAGCTCGGGCAACAATGCAGCATTAGCATAATGATCCCTTTTCAATGTGGCCGCCACCGCAGACGACGAGGGAGGCTCTCTCTCAAGGACATCCTCGCCACTTTAAGAGTGTCTTTGTGCAGAGTGTCCTCCTCCCGGATTAAGACTCATCTCCGAGAGTCAACACTTATCTGAGGCCTCTCAACCGGCCCATTGTGAGTGAAGACAAGATACTAATATATGGCTTGTAGCACTGTGATGTGCGGGCTAAACGAGAGGCGATGAAACCATACTGTTGCATCGCGCATTCAGTTACGGATGCAGTTTGACAGCAATGCTAGCCGAGTGCTGAGTACTGTACATTAATGGCGGGGAAAGTAACGATCGGACAACTAACTGAGTTATGACATGTGCTGTAAGTCCATCCATATTCAAATCAGATGAAGGGGCTGCTATCATCCCAAACTCTGGTGATATGCGGCTTAAGAAAAGAACTGTATGAGCAGCGCAACCAAGGGGTGCAAGTGCAGAGCGGCAGATGCTCTTTATGTAGAAACATCACGCAATTGTGTGTGTGTGTGTGTGTGTGTGTGTGTGTGTGTGTGTTGCCACTGGGCCAATGCTCCTCTGACACAGAGGACACTACAGTAGTCTTAAAGGCATCCTTCCTCCTCATGCCCTCTGCAGGAAATGCCATCCAGGCGTTTGGTTACGGCACCGACCGGCCCAAGCCCGCCACCGTTCCACCCACCACCTCGGCAAAGCCGGAGCAGGAAGTGATGGTGCGCGTCACCAAGCCGACGCTGAATACAAGTGAGATGAAGCCAGATGAGGACCCATGTGCTTACCCCATCTGTAACGACCTGGTGAGTTGCTTCAACTTCATACACACCACATCCGTCTGCGTTATTCATGCAGGAGAATTCTTCAGCAAAACATGAAAAAGGGCAGATGTGTGGTTGAGGTTAGATAGGCCAAGCAAATGGCACGTGACAATAACAGACAGATCTATTCCAAGAGACAATGCAAACAGATCCCAGTTCTCACATCACTTCCTCACATAATCCTATTGTGTTTGTGTGGCTTTGAGGTTTAAAGATACACATACACACACACACACGCACACACGCACACACACCCTTCACATGAGGAAACTAATAGAGAACTAAGTGCAAAAGCAGTATGTGACTCACCTGGACTCTGAATTTCTGCCATGTGCCATTTTTTCAAGATAATTGTTCCATAAATGTCAGCGTGTGATGTGGCCAGCCTGTGTGATGGCTGTGAGTGGGTGATTCTGTGTCCCTATATGTGTTCTTTGGAATGGTGATGTGCTTTATATATATATATATATATATATATATATATATATATACACACACACACACACACTGTATATATAATGTTGAAATAAATGTGGGCCCATATAGGGCACTAATCTTTAATACCAACATGAAAAAGCCAGAGTGTATTGTATTATATCTGACACATTTCACACAGAGACTACCTATATAATACACCAGTGGGTATAGCAATGAAAGTTTTGAAAGCACTTTAAATGTTTCACACACAGTGTGTGTGTGTGTGTGTGTGTGTGTGTGTGTCTATGAGCGTGTAGTGTGTGTATGTGTGTGTGTGTGTGTAGTGTGTGAAAATGAGTGAGAAGGAGGAGAAAAAAAGACTGGAGGGGGGAAAAAAAGGCCAGGCGTGGAAAAAAATGCTAATTCAGCCGAGCATAGCGGAGACGCGGCAAAGCTGCTCACTGAGAGCGAAAATAAATTAGGTGACAACGTGTACCTGAAGAGCGCACTGTCTTAGGCTCCGGCTGCACGGCTTATTGAATGGTCATCCGTTATAGTGTGTCATTTCCCTGCCTTGTAAACAACTCTCCCGAGACGCTGATGGGCTGCTAATTAACCAAACAATGAGTGTGTGTGGGAGCGAGCGAGGCAGCGAGGGAGCGAGGGAGCGCGCGGGCGGCCGGGCTGGCGGGCGAGCGAGCGAGCGAGCGAGCGAGCGGGGCTTTTGGAGAACGACGCCCTGGGTGGGAGACGAGACGAGGAGAGTGCATGTCCTTCTGCTCTCCCAAAGGAGCCTCCCAACTGCATGTCAATATTGATTCAGGGCTGTAGTGGGGTGGGGGAGACATTATAAGTGTGTGTGTGGGTCTGTGTGTGTGTGTGTGTGTGCCTCTCTTTCTCACTGTTTGTGTATATGCGTGTACACACATGTCTTTGTGTGTGTGTGTGTGTGTGTGTGTGTGTGTGTGCTGCTCATGTCCCAGCCTCCTCGGTGCAATGCTCAATTTATTGTAAAAATGGTAATTAGAGAAGCCAGGACATATGATTACTCAAGCAGGGAGTTTATAATTAGCGTGTGCCTTGGGGGAACATGGCCGAGCCCTCACCGTCTCCTCTGACAATGCCTGGCAATTAAAACTTGTCAAACTTGCATCAGAGATTGAGAGCAGAGCCTTAATGTATCTCTTCCTGCCTCGGAGAGATGCTGGTGAAAGAGGGAGAGAGAAACGAAAGGGCGGGTGGCTCCGAGCCAGTGGGTTTATTGTCTTGAGAAACATATGCAGGGGAAGGTTTTGTGACACGATCAGGGGAGGGTTTTGAGGTTTGAGGATGGAGATTACTGTACACAGGGAGATCGTTTTCCTTTGAGAGGAAACTCCCTTTGATGAGGCAAGTGTGCGGTCAACAGTGATGATGTCATAATCTTTAAAGCGTGCATAAGATGCAAGAAGATTTGAATACGAATACGAAAACTTTATTGTCCACAGATTGTGAAAATTTGCCTTCGGTTTCACCAATACAATACAGGGATACATGAAAGACAGGACATTACAAACAGTACATAACCAAGACAGCAAGACAGACAAACACAGTCAATACATTTCATGAAAAAGTAGCATTCACTGGTTGGCTTTACAAAAGTACTAAATAAATAAATAAATAGGTAAAAAATGGTAGCCTAATTAAGAAGTTTGCCAATTCTATCCTTATGTGTGTCTTAATTGCTATTTAGCACCTTCACAGCATTAGGGACAAAGGATTTTTAAAAAATGTTTCTATTTGCTGTAGGTACTCTAAAACGCCTCCCTGAAGGTAGTAGTTCGAATTCACTATGTAGTGGATGGGAGGGGTCCGCTGTGACTTTTTCAGCTTTCTTTTTGATACGCTCTTGGTAAATACTGCTTAAGTGTCTTTGTGGCTTACCTATAATTTTTGAGGCTATGCTCACTATTCTCTGCAGTTTATTTCTTCTTTGGGTGTTTAGATTACCATACCACATAATCATATTAAAAGATAGGACACTTTCCACTAAGCTTTTGTATACAGTTTCCAGGATGTTCTGATTCACTCCAAAATTGTTAAGCTTTCGAAGCAGATAGAGTCGCTGAGAGCACCTCTTAAAAATATAATCTGTATTCTCCTTAAAAGTAAGTTTCTCATCGATAAGTGTGCCAAGATATTTGAAATTATCGACCATTTCCACTGTCTGTCCCTTGATCGTTATTGGCTGTATCCTCCCTCTCTCATTTTGGATAATGAGTTCTTTTGTCTTGCTGGCATTAATTTCTAAAAAACTAGTTTGACACCAGTCTTGTAGGGTTACCCCATAATTGTAGTATAGGTGTTTTCTGCCAGTATCTCCTTTCTGTAGTAGGGCAACCAAGGCCATATCGTCTGCATATTTTAGTAGTTTAAAATGTTTGTGGTGAATCTCAAACTCGTTTGTATACATAGAAAAGAGCAATGGTGATAAAATTGTCCCTTGTGGTGCTCCTGTATTTAACACCCTTTCATCTGACACCATATTTCCTACAATGACTCTTTGAGGGCGGTCAGAGAGAAAGTCTCTTACCCAGTGAATTATCCCTCCATTTACCCCCAAGTCCACCATTCTCTGCAGCAGAATATGTACTTGCATAGTGTTGAAAGCAGATGTGAAATCTATAAACAATACTCTGACATAGTGAGTGCTGACTTGCAGGTGCTTGGATATGGTATTGAACAAGGTTACAGTTGCATCATCTGTGCCCCTCTGGCCCTTATATGCAAATTGTAACTGGTCTAAAGAGCTGGATACAGAAGATGTTATACGCTTGCTTACAACTCTTTCCATGCATTTACATAAGATGGAAGTAAGTGCAATGGGTCTAAAATCGTTTAATTCTACGGCTCCAGATTTTTTGGGAATGGGCACGATATTAGACGACTTCCATGAGGGCAATTCCATATCAGTTGGAACAGGTCCGACACCATGGTCCTCAGTTTTTCCTGATTTTTGGTCCAAATGTTCCTCCATGTCTCATTAGAAGAAAACCAAAATTTTAGCTGGGTATCTTGTTTAGTTTCTGAGATATGGCTCTTCAAATGTGGTTAGACGCGTCCTAAAAAAAGGCTGAAAATTCTGGATTTAATGAGCACCACTTTTTTTTAAACCCCTCTCCTCTCTTAAGGCTACCATATTATTTTCTAAAAATTTGAACACTGGGGCAGTACCCTGTGTTGTTGTCCAAAATCATAAAGGAATTACAGTCCTTCCCACCATTGGAGACTTATTCATCGAAACAAACCCATATTTGTTTTGAAAGCAATGAAAAAAAAAACCTGTTTTTGTTCTCTTATGGTCATGAATGGCTAGCACTCACAGTTTTAAAACTCTACATATATATAGTCCATGAGTAAGAGAACATGTTGACAAAAAATTGAGAATGTTAGTTTTCGTATTTCGAGGCTATGAGCCTTCAAAGTTGGCCAAAATGGCGTTTTTTCCTAAAAATGCCACTTTTATTGCCTTTTTCCAAGGACAAGATGAAATGCAAATCCAACATTTCTTTTTTTCTGCAATAGTGTGGCACTTTGTAGATCATGTGAATGTGGTAGATCCAACCTGTCCATTTTAATATCCCCACAGCACATGTCTGAAGTTAGAAAAAATGAAAAATAGTCTTGGCTGAAGGAGGTGTTGGTTTGATTTGTATGAACCTCTTAGGAGGACAATATGGGGTGTAAACCCATTTTTTTCTGTTTGAGGGATCAGAATGTCATCCTGTAAATAGGATAAAAATGTTGTATCCCATTTTTACTCTTTAGTGATCCCTTAAAATATGTCCAAAAGTTGTCAAAAATGAAAAAGGCAACTAAATTGAGGGGCTTAAATGGCCAAGTGGATCAAGTCACACAAGGCTACAAATGTAATATAAGACAGATGAGATACTGAGGGAGAACACTGTGAAATGTTTAACCCTGTTACGATGGCCTTTGAACCCACTGTGTCCCTAATATCCTGTGATAACCGGAAGTTGGTTTAAAACAGGAAAAAAAAATTAAAAAGACTATATCTAGAGAACGGAAGGTCATAGAAATAAACATTTACTTCTTGCTTGATCCTCATGGTCGAATTATGTCTGATGGAGCAAATCAGATTGAGTCTACGACCTTCCGTTCAAGAGTTGTTCGCAAAAAACTATTTCCCATTGAAACGAATGGGAAAAAACAAAAAAATGAAATTTGCTGAAGTGTTGAGGCCAAAATCATGGTTTGAGATATTATGTAGGAGTATGTTTCAGACCATTTGGAGTTGATTGGTACCCACTTTGTGTGACATAAAAAAAATCCTCCCTTAGGGTTTAACTTATGGATGGATATGGATGACCAAAAAGTGTAGGATTTTCACTGGTCCTAGGGTTATGTTTATCTAAGTGGATCTCGGGTTAATTGTCCAGGGATACCATTAGAACAAATCACAATGCAAGCTGCATCCAACGGTAACTCCAACAGCAACCAGGAGACAATATGCTTCATGCAGAAGAAATTTGTTTAATAAGAATGAACCTCAGTTAAGGACACAGTGAGTTCAAAGGCCATCATAGCAGGGGTTATACATTTCACAGTGTTCTCCCTCAGTATCTCTTCTGTCTTATATTTCATTTTTAGCCTTGTGTGACTTGATCCACTTGGCCATTTAAGCCCCTCAATTTAGTCGCCTTTTTTCATTTATGACAACTTTTGGACATATTCTAAGGGATCAATAAAGAGTAAAAATGGGATATAAGATTTTTATCCTGTTAACAGGATGGCATGCTGATCCCTCAAAAAGACAAAATGGGTTTACACCCCATATTGTCCTTCTAAGAGTTTCATACAAATCAAGCCAACACCTCCTTCAGCAAAGACATTTTTTCATTTTTTCTAACTTCAGACATGTGCTGTGGGGATATTAAAATGGACAGGTTGGATCTACCACATTCACATGATCTACAAAGTGCCACACTATTGCAGAAAAAAAGAAATGTTGGATTTGCATTTCATCTTGTCCTTGGAAAAAGGCAATAAAAGTGGCATTTTTAGGAAAAAACGCCATTTTGGCCAACTTTGAAGGCTCATAGCCTCGAAATACGAAAACTAACATTCTCAATTTTTTGTCAACATGTTCTCTTACTCATGGACTATATATATGTAGAGTTTTAAAACTGTAAGTGCTAGCCATTCATGACCATAAGAGAACAAAAACAGGTTTTTTTTTCATTGCTTTCAAAACAAATATGGGTTTGTTTCGATGAATAAGTCTCCAATGGTGGGAAGGACTGTAATTCCCTTATGATTTTGGACAACAACACAGGGTACTGCCCCAGTGTTCAAATTTTTAGAAAATAATATGGTAGCCTTAAGAGAGGAGAGGGGTTTAAAAAAAAGTGGTGCTCATTAAATCCAGAATTTTCAGCCTTTTTTTAGGACGCGTCTAACCACATTTGAAGAGCCATATCTCAGAAACTAAACAAGATACCCAGCTAAAATTTTGGTTTTCTTCTAATGAGACATGGAGGAACATTTGGACCAAAAATCAGGAAAAACTGAGGACCATGGTGTCGGACCTGTTCCAACTGATATGGAATTGCCCATGATTTAGGAACTGTGCATGACTGTAGAAGTAACTGGAATAACTTAGTAAGAACTCCTTTTAGTTGATAAGCACAGGTTTTAAGCACTATACCTCTGAGGCCATCAGGTCCTGGGGCCTTATTGGGTTTAATGTACACCAGACTTGAGGCTATTTCATGTTCAGTGAGTGTAATTGGTACATATTCTTGGACAGAGTTACATACTTCATCACATTCGGTACAAAAGTTTGTTGTATCAAAACGGCTGTAAAACACATTTAAGTCATTTGCAAAAGATGGTAAAAGTGAAAGGTGGGATGGTGGGGCACTTTTCTTCACTTCCCTGCCCATCATCTGATTTAACCCTTCCCATGCTTTCTTGGCATTGCCTGAACAAAAACGTTTCTCTACTTTGTCTTTGTACTCTGTCTGTGAATACACACAAACACACGCACACACACACACATACAGTACACACATGCACATGCACACACACACACACACATATTCACGTACACATGCACATGCACACACACACGTACACACACACACACACACACACGCACACAGCAGTGCTGGTTCTGACACTGGGGCAACAAAATCTATTGTGCTGCACATGTTGGCAGCAGCTGACCAGTAGCGGGGTAACTGTTGAGACTATACTATTGACATTTGTTACATAAGCCTGAAACACTCAACACTGATTGGAAGGTAAATGCATTCAGAAGTCAATTATTTCCGATTATCTTCTGAGTGACCATAGCCGTAGGCAACCGCTGTTTGCTATATCAGTTGCTATGGATTTCTGCTGGATAACGCTGAGTGAGACAGCCATACGAATGCGGTAAAAAACGCTATCCTGAAAAAACCTCCCTCGGTGATGTTAGGTGCCTGATTCCACATGTCTGTCTCCAGCATCACCAAACTTCTTTTGCAAACATACTTTTAAGGTCGATGTTATTTCTTAGAATTGTAACATAAGGAACAGCATATGGCGCTCACACGCCTTTGAAGGTCAGGTCTGTTCCATCAGATGGTGCAAAGAGCATCATAAATGCTGAAAGAATTCCTGGGAAAAGACTATTAAGACTTGGATGATGTGGAAGTACAGGCAGGACGAATGCCAGTGGTGTGAATGGAATTTGGACACTTTGTTGCCCACTTATTTTCATATCAAGACCCGTTTCAAAATTTGTCCTCCAATATCTCAGACATTCAATAAGGGGGGGGGGGGGGGGGGGGGGTACATAGTCCACAAATCTCAAACAGACTTTTTACTTAAGCTATCAAGCTGGTGCGCTACAAAGTATATCCACAAAATATAACCATATCTAAACAAACAGTATGAATATGTAAATGAACAAATAAATCATTTGACTCTCACGAAAAAAGCTCCAGGACTGCGCTACGAATTGCCATTTCTCAAAGCCAGCATTTCAGAACAGAAATGTCCTTGAAGCCTCAAATATGTGCATACTAATGCGAACACGCGGAGTTAGACAAGCGCGCTTAGAGCTAGCAGCTCACATTAGCTTACCCCGTCTCCAGTTCAACAATTACTGACATTATCTGATTTTGCCTTTATACGCCGGAATTAATGTATTCCAGCTTGGCCCATCTGCAGGAGCCTAATGGAAGTGGGAGAGGCACGTCTTGACATGATTGAATCTTTTTTGAATAAGAGAAATGCGTCGTAATCGAGTTAGGCGAGCAGGGCGGGGAGAAGTAGGCCAGTGTGCGAGTGCTCGGCTCTGTCGTTTCAAAAAAAGAACAGCAAAAAAAAAAGAAAAAGAAAAAGCCTGTCGATGGTTGTTTGATTCGGTTCTGGAGTATGTATGTGTGGTCAAGCTGGAGGGGGAATATTTCAGTAGTGATATGGGATTGGATGTCTATGTCTGTCTGTTTGTGTTTGTGTGTGTGCGTGTGTGTGTGTGTGTGTGTGTGTGTTTATGTGAGTGTGTGTGTGTGTGTGTGCACATTTATGCTCTCATTTGGATCAGCACAGTATCCGTGCATATGCCTTTGATCCTTTCATGTTTGGATGTGTGTTTGTGTGTGTATGTGTGTTTGTGTTTCATATTTGTGTGTGTGTGTGTGTGTGTTTGTGTTTCATATTTGTGTGTGTGTGTGTGTGTGTGTGTGTTTGTGTTTCATATTTATGTGTGTGTGTGTGTGTGTGTGTGTGTGTGTGTGTGTGTGTGTGTTTCATATTTGTGTGTGTGTGTGTGTGTGTGTGTGTGTGAGTCCCTGTGAGTGATAACAGCCCAAGCGCTGTCTGGCCAGTGATCTGGACACATGTCACCAGTGTGTGTGTGTGTGTGTGTGTGTGTGTGTGTGCTCATGGCTGCCGGCCTTAATGAATTGGATTTCAGCAGCACTCTGCAGATTCCCCACCACCTCGCCGCTGCTCTGGAAACCACATTCATCAAAGCCGGCAGCCGGCGCCACCAAAAGTACAAATATGGGAAACCAAAAAGCCTATACAGTGTGTGCCTCAGTGCTCTCAAAACACAAGCATGCAGTTGCTCTGCTGAAACATAGACATAAATGTATGACGCGTAAAGCTCTGGGGTGATTTGTGTGCATTAAGAGAACTTAATGGTATGTGGCAGTAATAGTTTGTTTAAATGTAGACCTGCCATCTAAATTAGAGGGTGCATCTTAATTAAAGGGTAGAGGACCATACTAGCTTTTCTACCATAAAGGATGGAAGGCAAATCATCATTTATGTTCTAATGTTTTAGGCATGTTTTGTTTCATCCGTGTGCACACACTTTACGATTCCCCTTTCATGGCTGCTGTTTTTGTGTTTTAATTAGAAGCACAACCAACAGGTCAGGATGGTTTGGCTGTGTGGTCACACACCCCTTTGGCCTGCTGCAGTGCATGCAGTTCGCCCAGAGTGTGTGTGTGTGTGTGTGGGGGGGGGGGGGGGGGGGGGTTGGGGAAGAGAAAAGAACGGCAGGTCATTTTTCTTGGCAGCTCCTGGCTCTCGATAACCCTGTCTGATTAGATAGCACTCCTTGGGCTTCTCCCGGACTCGAGTCATTAGCCGTTAGAGTTCTTCGGGGGACCCTTGTGGTAACGGAGGCCGGCAACGGCACACCTGCACCCCCCTGTCTCAAGAGTGGCATCGGCACTTTAACGGCTTTATCAGAGGCTCATTTAATCATGCCGACGCAGTAATGGGGGAGTTGTTGGCCGGCCACCGCCTAGGCTTATAAGCATGTGATATTCAATTCAATTTTCAATTCAATTTTACTTATAGAGCGCCAAAACATTACACATGTCTCATGGCGCTTTACAGAGTGTTAAACATTCAAAGAGAGCCCATGAGTAACAGGGGCAAGGAAAAACTCCCTAGAAATGGAGATACATTATAGGAAGAAACCTCAGACAGATCCACCACTCAAGGGCCTAACCCATCTGCCTAGGGTCAGTTACAGTACAGTCATTTGTAGTATCAGAAGGTATTGTAGTATCAGATATTGTGTACCTACTGATGTGCAAATGTGTATAGGCCCATTTGGATCTCTAAACAGGAGGAGAAGAAGGGACATATAGTTCGGAATGGTGGTTGACATACGGTTTGATGGATTGAGCCATTTTGGACTGAATTACACGTTAATGAATAGAGAAACGGAGGAGGCTGTGCCTAATTTTGTTTGACTCATGAATAAAGACGATGGAGTCCTGTTTCGAAATGGGGTTGAGGAACGGGTGGGAGGGGAAAGAAGTCACAAAATGAATTCATACCTCTTTTATCACCCTACCAACTGCTTATGAACAGGCAAATTTGGGTAATTCATCAAGCTGCTTCCGAGGGAGGCACGGGCAATAACAAAAGAACCTGCTGGAAGAATCAGCTTTGTGCTGCATGGGCCTGAATAAACCAACAAATGAAAAAAAAAAAAAAAACATAAATATTGAAACTGTTGAATCAGACTCCCAGCCTACCTCAGCCCTCGTTTGTCCATTTTCTCCAGTCACAATGATGGATTCCAGTAAGGCTCTAATATGTGAGTGAGAGGTTTATGTCATCGTTTTGATCACATCAAGCAGGGCAACATAATTCATCAAAGCGGAGGTGTGACAGTCAGTGCGACGGTGCCGATGCACGTACTGTCTCCCTCCTTGACTCATTCCCAACTGCGTGAGCACTAAATGACACGCCACAACGACATGATTGAAGTCTTTGGTCTTATAATCCAGAATGACCTCATAACCACTGCTCTCAAGGTCATTATGTCAGGGCATCCGTCATGTTTTTTCTTTATGCCTCAGTAATGCCCTCATCCTGTACCGAGCCACACATTTCCACATTTAAGCATCCTTTGACACAAGTACACACCATATTTTTATGCCAGCTAATGAATTAGGCTTGACTTGATAAATTATTTAACTAAGGTGTTTTTTTCACCTTCAACGTGTTAACATGAACATATGGAATATGGGATGACTGTATAATGTTAACTGCAACAGTACAGTTTTATGGATATTATTGAGGATGATTGATTTAATGATAGATGAATAAGTGGAAACACTTAATTAACGTGTGTGTAATGCTGAATGTTTGTGAATATGTATCATGTGTACTGTATATTTATTATGCTACTAAACTTATACTATTAAAAACTAAACGTATACAAGCTTAATTCATGTAAACATTAATAAAATATCCATTTATTATAGGCTGTGCCTAGCTTGTATCATGCCAGTTTATCCAGTGATATCTCAGATTGCCATTTCAGTGAGGGATAGAAGTTCTAAAAGGTTTTCTTGGATCATTTTCTTGCATCATTTTCTAGGATGTTGTATATTAAACTCATGTCATGTGTTGATGAAAAGATGGCTGAAAATATGTGTTTGTCATCCACAGGAGTATGAAGAAAAATGCAATCCAAGTTGTGGAAGCAAGGTGAGCCAAAATGTGTTCGTTTATGTCAATGCGTTTCAATAGAGTCTCCTAGAGTCTCCTCTTATTTTCTCCCAAAGGGATTTAAAGAAATATTTGAACTTGACCGAACAAACAAACTCAAGCAAAAAAAAAAAGTCGAACACAATTCCGACTTCCAAAAGCTTAACTACTGCAGTGCGTGTCACACTTTGTTCAAGCTACTGCTGAGCCAGCATGGCCGGCTACCGATAGCAATCCCTCAGACCTCCTCAGACATGCTCATATGGCATCAAAGGGACTCAATTGGACAGAGCTGTGGTGCTTACGTCACTTTTTTTTCATTTTGACTCACTGGCAAGGGAAATGGCTGTCTGATCGGTAGCCTGCCAGCCATTCACTGTCCAATATCGGTACATCCCCCCACCGGCACCAGCCCAACACCATAACATACTAATGTATGAATGATGTATTGAATAAATACGTGAGTCACAAATTCTGACTTCATCTCATCAGCGAAGAGAGCAATGCAAAGACACTGTGTGAAGGGCCGGTGAGGGGAGAGCACACATTAGCTTACGATGTAGCCTGCTACAGTATGCTGTGATATTGACATGATGGGATACCATTACCTTATCCCAATGTATTTAACTATCAAATGTTTGCATTTCTGATATTAAAAATGTCAACTCCAGCTAAAGTAATCCAGGTGTTAACTAGTTTCTAGTTGTCATGTTTAGCACAGCCTCCACGTTATGCTGAAAATGGAAACAATTTTCAGTGGACCACACCAAGCTATGCCTAATCAATATGTTTTGCTGTAGTGGTTTGCTATGCCCATGACATTGTTGTCTGTGCTGGCTGATGGCCTGTGGCTAAGCAACAGAAAGTATTTTTTATTATATTCATATGTGGACAGTGTCCTGCAGTGGAGGTCAAGATGAGTGCGTTGTTTGCGGTAGACTAATGGCTCGCAATGTGGGCTACTCTTGTGGTGGGGTATTGCTTATGCTAAAAGCTATATTTCACATATGTTGCTACCACGAGTTGAGGTCTTTTTTGTCCCAAAATCCCCTACACCTTCTTTTTGCATTATAGTCTATTATATCTTCTGTACAAACATTATTCTCTCTTCTCATCTAATAGGACCCCTGGACGGGGGCCATAATGCCAGAGAGTGGATCCCTCAGCGTCAGAGCCCACGCCTGGATGTGGATGACCGGCCTCACCCCTCTACTGGGCCTCCTCACTCTGTAAAGAAAAGTAAATATATAATAATTAAAAAAATTAAAAATAACCAAGACAACTTATAGTCAAGGACCAGGGAATGTTTTATATGGGCCAGGCAGCAGCAAGAGGACATGGGAAGAATGAAGCCACACACATTCAAACACACACACACACACACACACACACACACACACACACACACACACACACACACACATACACCAGTCACCAACTCCAAACCTACCCCCACCCCTCACCCCCACTCTACACCCTCGCCTCGCCCTCCTCAGAGGGGACTCTGCGACACCAAACAGACTCTTTATCTCCTCTGTGCTGCCTCAGCTTCCCTTCTTCCCTCCTTTCTTTCTTTCAACGACCAGGACGATGGATGGAGAGAGAGGCAGGCGGACGGACGGACGGACGGACTGACGGACAGTCTGCGGAGGAAGCCCCGCCCCCCTTGTGTTACATATCGTAGACTTGCTGTAGCCCAGCTACCAGCGCCGAGAGGATGAATGTGTGAAAGACAGAGGGAGAGACTGCATGGTGGAAGAAAGAGAGAGAGAGAGAGAGAGAGAGAACACTGGGAGCGATTTTAGAGGAGAGTGAGAGCAACACCAAAACAGTGTGAACAAGAGAGACGGAAGGAGAGAGCGAAATGTTGGGGAAGCAAGAGCAAGCAAAACTGAGAGCCGACCGAAGGCTTGAAGGAGTGAATGAATTACCGATTGAGTAGCTGTGTAAATTAAAGAGGGTTGAAGTTAAGCAAGGAATAGTTATTGTCCATGCCATCTCTTAGATTCCAAAGTGGAGGGAGGCCTTGGGTTTTATTGACTCTGAGCGAGAGAGAGAGAGAGAGAGAGAGAGAGAGAGAGAGAGAGAGAGAGAGAGAGAGAGAGAGAGAGAGAGAGAGAGAGAGAGTGAGAGAGAGAGAGAGAGAGAGAGAAAGAGAGAGAGATAGAGAGAGGCTTAATGTCCTCTGCTGCCTAGCAGACCTCTTACTGACAGACTTATGGTGTCCCGCTAGCGGACTCCACCAACACAGTATTCTGTCTCCCAAACTGCCGATACAGGAACACCTCCAAGTCTCCAGTCCCTCTTCAACAACCTCTTCATTTCTCAATCCCCACCTTTTTTACAGTTGGTGGACTTCTGGAATCTTCTTTTTATTTTTGCCACCACTCTTGCCTCAAGTCACGTGTGGATTTTCCCCCTGGATTACATTTTCTCAATACCAAGGCATCCCCAAGTTAATGAAGCTTCTCTGACTTTGTTACTTTTTTATTAAGTTATTTATTTTTATTCCAGAGCTACAGTGGATAATCCTTTTTTTTAAGTCTTTTTGAAAAGGAAATGTACTTGACATTTAAATCTGGGCCCTTATTGAACTTATTTAATGACGGGCCTAGCTGCTCCATTTTAGTGCTGTATTGTGTCACCAGATTATTTAAAGAAAAAAAGACGAAGAAACCCGTAATTAAAAATCTATATTGATCAAAGGGAGACTATGTAAAAAAACGGAACCTCACTTGTTAAGCTGTCCTTGTTAGAAAAAAGTGGGTGAAGGATTCATACAGCCACCCACGGATGTAGAATTTTGTTTTTCTTTTCTGTGACTATAGAACATTTCTTTCCTTCTTGTACAAATGTTAAATATTATGTACTGTCTTTAAGGATCAATTGCAGTGTAAAATATATTGGTTTTAGGTCAAGCGCTTTGGGAACAAATATTGATATGAAAGGAAACAAAATGTTTATATTGGAGGTGTTCATGGAAACCATACTTGGGCAGCCATTTTGAATATTCTCACCCACCATCTTTAAAAAAAAGGATATACAGAAAGGGGATAGCTTTTTTTAAAAAAAGAACACCATTCTGTGGAATCCTAACTGTCAGTGTGTAATATAGTGTGCAATTTCTCATGTGGCCTTACTATATCCCAACCCAAGAATTTCCAGTGTGAAGACAGTCAGCTCCTACAGTCAAAAAAGTGGGGAGAGCCATAGAAAACAAGATGGATGACCAACTAATGAGAAAAAAAAAAGACTTTGTTGTTTTGAAATGTTCTAAATGTTTCAAGAATAGTGTATCTTGCTTCACTAACAGCATCAGTAAAATGCACTAGATATAACTCCTGTATTAACATTCCAACACTGAACTCAAGTCAAGTGGTGGGCACTGCAGAGTGACATTGGGGTGTGTACGAGTGAGAGAGAACGGAGGGGTTTTTTTGTGAATGGTGTGGGAGCACTGTTTACTGTTTGTGTCTCTGGCTTGCTCAGCTTGCATAGGCTACTGACCCCATTAAAGCCAAGCAAAACGCACTTCAATAAATGCCAATTACTGACATGCTCATCTACAGAGTTTTTTGATAAAAAAAAAAGAAAGAAAGATTGTACTCTACTGGTGGTGGTGGTGGTGTGGAGGACAAATTTGACCACAAAGTGATTGTACGGTTCATTGTAAATTTATTGATTATATGATGCAGCTGATTACATAAATATATCATCATTCCACAAAGGGTTTTTCCTTCTTTGGAATGTTTTTGTTGTTAGCCATTTCAGCACTGTGTGATTCACATTACTAGGCTATTGATCACCTAAACCGGTTTCAGTGTGGTAGGTTGTTGTTCCACTGGTGCCTTGAACAGCAGAAGAATAAATTCTTCCTGAGGAAGAATCTCATCTTGAGGAAAACTGTGTTGCAGGATTTCAAAACTTAATGTCAACAACCTACAGCCTAAAATATAGAACAAATATAAAGAACTGGATTTTTCAACCACGTTTCAAGAATTTACCTTCACCCTACCAGACTAAGAAGATGATGCCACAAATGCTGGGAATTTCAGGGAGCAAATGTGACACAAACATGTCACACCTTTTACACATGAATCCCAGCTTTATTTACAACATGCTGAAAACAGTGAGAGAAGTCTGTTATTGACAGAGGCACACATGGAAACAAGTGTGAAAATCCTATATTCACCTTCATCAACCTAGTGTAAGAAAAAAAAAAACAGTGATTTGCGAAAATAAATAAATAAACAAACATAAACATAAAGCTTTCCCATGGCATAAACTGATAGAAATCCAGTGGAAGCTGTCTCGGACAGAATAATCAATGTGCACGTAAAGGCAGTAGGTCTCTGGGTACAAAAGTAAACAAAAGGTATTTGACTTGAGCATTTGTCCACTTTCTATAAGGTGGAACAGTTAGCAGATAATCTTCTGTTGCTTCAAGCAACACAAGGAACATAGTTAATTGTGTGGTGTATAAGAAAGTCAAATCCAACTGAAGTGTCTTCGGCAAAACACAAAATTATGTTGGTGAACAAACTGAATCAATTGCATACTGCGAAATCAAACATGTTCATTTGCATTTCTGTATTGTTGAAGAGATTATGTAAGATAACAGTTCATTTCAGGTCCACAGAATGATATCGCACAGCATCACAACTGCCATTTTACGCTTATTTGTTTCGATGGATTGATGTGTAATCTTGTCACTGTGGGCACCAAACAGAACCAGAGAGAAAGTGATAAATAGACAGACTGTCACACACACACACACACACACACACACACACACACACACATGTCCTAGTATAGACCCTAGTACATCCAAACAAACAATGTCTTGTGTATAACATCAACCTGTCATGCTTCAGTGTGGCACATCCGGATATATATAAATCAGTCTTTTGCATGACACTGCACAGCTTCCAGGCTTTCCCTTTATCTTTTTATTGGCTTTTTTCTTGATCTGGGTTCTGGAAGACAAGCCTATCATTTATTTATTTATATATTTATTTATGTATTTTTTGCCAGGTGTGTAAACTTTAACTGCCTACCAGACTAGATGCATAAAACATGTTTCTAAAGAATTAAATCTCCAGGCTCACAATAATAATAACAATAATAATAATACAAAAAGAAAATGTTTCCATGCATGCACAGCAAGTCTTTGGTCTCTGGTCTGACTGGCCTTTAATGGTCTGTTTAATATCTGAATACTAGAGTTGACTAGTTCATGAATGTTAGTTAATTGAAGTGTTATGGATTGGCTCAGGAAGTGAAGGATGGTTGACAATGCTGAGCTGCCAGGCATTTCTGGTGGATACAGTGCTTTTTCTCCAGCAATCACACAGCTGCTGCTGAATGAATGATGTGGACCTTCCATTGTCATAGCCATGTCATAGCCATGTTATTAATGGATACATCAATGCACACACACACACACACACACACACACACACACACACACACACACACACTCACATACACACACAAATACGTTAACAAACATAGAATATGCAGGCAGTATAATAGGCACATTCGTGCACACAGCAGAAATGAAAGGGTTGAAATATCCTGAGCAGGATGAAAAAAAGGTTTTATTTATTGATTTTTTTAAAAAATTCTATTTACCACACCATAAGCTCATGGTGGCATAGTCGATGTTTTTCTTCACCCCTATAACATCATTTGCAGTGCCCACACATAAGCGGCATCTGTGGGCACAGGATGATGCAATCTGTGTTCATCTCATCTGGGGGTAGAGAAATGATGTGGAGGCACTGCTCACTGCTACTACTTTACCATTGTGTACCTGTATTAGACTACTCAACATTGAGACGAGACGTTCAGTACACATGCTCAACGTACACTCAAAAATGTTATTAAATAAATCTATGAAATGTTATGAGGGTTTTTTTGTTTATTTGTTTTGCACAGTCATATAATACAACCCCAAATCAGAAAATACGGAGCCCCTAAAGAGACATGAGGAAACTTTTATCTTTCAGGTGCGAACCTAAAACCTTCAGGTGCGCACCTGAAACTTTCACGTGTGCACCTAAAAGTCTTACGTGGGCACCTGAAAAGTTTTAGGTGCGCACCTGAAAGTTTCAAGAGCGCACCTGAAAGTTTAGACCAGCCGGACGGCTAGATGACAAGTCGAATCAATGGGTTCTGATGGGACGTATAGGCTAGCATTAGCTCAGAGATTATAGTGAGATTTAACCTTCATAATACCCTTCCACCACTGTTTGCATATTTGTTTATAATGAAACAACATCCGATTTCTTGATACAGACATATTTTGCTTTGTTTTGGGAGTATTTCAACCACGATTGCGCTGTCATCTTGTCAGTCTACTAAGCTCAGCAAGGGTTGTTATACAGTAGCAACCATAAACTCTGAATGGGACGGCACGTTTAACGAGTTCAGTCACAGTGCTAGGATAAACGTTAGCTAGGATAGCTAATAATAGTGTTCAATGGCAGCTAATATTATTTCATATACTTATATGTTATGTTTTCACTATGTTATATCTGTTAAGAGCATAACAAATAAAGTGGCCAAATCGATTTGAAATATTTTAGCCCAGAAATACTTAATATGGGTGTTAATATACAGTAGGCCTAACGCTGCCCTATGTTAGTGCTGTTATTTCCAGCTTTAATTAGGCTACTATATAAATTTGCGATCATAACCCATTTCACCTTACAACACGCACCTAAAACGTACAGGTGCGCACCTGAAAGATAAGTTTCCTCAGGTCCCTTTAGGGGCTCCGTAAGAAAAAGTTGTAACTTTGTGTAAAATGCGAATAAAATCAAAATGTAATAATCTGCAAATCTCTTAAACTCATATTTAGTTGCAACAGGACACAGATAACGTATCAAATGTTGAAAATGACAGTTGTCTGAAAAACTGTGAAATGACTCCGTACGCTTGGATAGTCCTTCAACCAATCAGGCCGTAAGTTCAGGCAGGGTTCACAGCCTAGTTTCACCTTAACAAAAATCAGAGACTGCTACTTAGCTGAGCGTGAACAATAATGTTACTAGCCAAATGTTGTGGAAATGTGCTGGAACACAGTGGCAAGGTGTACTGTATGTCACTCAGTCTCAAAGCTAGCAGCTTAGAACTACTAAACAAGTCTGAAAGCCAATTAAATAAGGCTCTACATCTACAAAAGTCTTATTTTTTAAAAGAGAGGGTTGAGTGTGGTAGCAATTTTGGCTTTATTCTTTGATTCATATTTGACTGAATTGTCTTAAGAGGTTATACTTCCCAAGAGTATCATAGTTCCACAGTACAGCTGTAGCATATTACAAGCCTATTCACACTACAGGTCCCACGGCTACTGTGTGTGTATTCATTCATTTATTTATTCATACATTTATCCATTTTCTTTCTCTCTTTTTATGATTTTTGATACAGCAGGGAGTCCTCTTGATTTTGAATGCAGAATGGGCTTCAGACACGCTGGCTGAAATGTTCTCTCAGTAAGATGGACGATCCCATTTGGCTCAGAGACAAACTGTCAGAAAGACAATAAGGTCTTAATCTCCAAACTAGACAAGCGTCTCCCACATGTCTAGTCCTCAGCTGCTTCTCAAACACAGCAGTCTATTGGAGCAAGCCCTCTGAGGCCTTTTTGCCTGTGTGGGTGTCTGTCTGCATACATATATCTCATGTAGGCTACTTGTGTGTGTGTGATTGAAGTCTTTGTCCTACAGATCCACCCACAACCTTCGGAAACTATGTTAAGCATGTAAAGGGAAATACCATGTTCTGTTCATATCACTTGTCCAAGGATGGTGGCCATAGACTGCCTCTTCTGTCCGATCTAGACGTTATCCATCCGAGCGGCGGATAAAGGTCATTTCACCCTTTTAAAGTTCGACACGAGTGGACAGAAGCCGAGATCATGAACTTTCAAATTTGTCAAAACTGTGAAGTTATGCAAAGTCAAAGATGAGCGTTATACTAAGTGTTAATTAAAGAACGGCTAGTGCCCTATGTGCGCTGGCGGCCTGTGTGGTGTTAGTCTGCGAGGTTGAAGTGGAAAGTAATTCAGTGAGTAAGATGTGACCTCGTAATGGAAAAGTACCAGTGTGATAATTGGATTGAAGAGAAGGGGGGCGTTGCTCTGATACAGTATATCAAGTTTTACTGTCAAATAAATGTCAATTATATTGCATATCTTCAGAATGTTTATGCTATGTGGGTTGTCACTGGCTTATAGCTGATACATATCGTATTAGATCGTAAGGTTAGACCAACATAAATGTTATCTTTAGTAGCTACCATCACATGGCTACAGTTAATGCAAAATGTGACGTAAGAGAAGCAGATCGTACTGTTAGTACTCACTAACATTTAGGACTCACATATGCCCTCTCCAGCCAACATGAAACACAGACCAATTTTGTAGCACTGACATAAAACAAATCATTCATCATAAATGTGTGTGAACGCCTGCTGTGTTTACTGCTGTTGAATCATTGCTTCCTGTCGACCTTGTGGGCAAGAAACTCACCTTCCTATTACAAGACTCTTGGTGCAAAGGCTCCGCAGCCCCATAAGGTGACCAGGGATGACGACTCTAAGTCTCTGTCCCTCTGAAGCTCAGAGATAAGCCTGTGGACACTCAGATAGCACTGTGCACTTGGCTTTAGGACAGGGAGATAGGCAGCCCAACTTGATGTCAGAATTCCTGTGGGCACTCTGTATTTAATGCTTAATTAAATGATAAAGTACAATGTACTGTTGTGCATCACTGCGTGTTGTTACATGATATGCAACGTGTGGTTAGGGGTTTAGTGACAGGGATAGCCATGTCATATTCGCCTACATAGGAAGCACATAGTATTTAGTCCTTTTGTAAGCACTCAGCCCTAACACATGTATGGGATAAATGTCTTAATACTGCAATAGGCCTATGTTTTATACATGGATTTGTTTCCAATAAGGAGTCGGGCAGGCGGGTTGTCTTTGTCTTATGTCTCAAGGACGACATCCTCTCGAAAACGAGATGCTTCATCTCAAGCGTTTAAATCCTCCTGACAATACATTTCAAATTTCAAACACAATCTTGGACTACAGTATACCAAGCGCTTGGTTTGTTAGCAGTCAAACAGGCACAAAGCACCAAGCCCACATGCTCAAAATGACTGAGTCACATAATGCATTCTCATTAGCTGCACTAATGAGCCTGAGACACAGGTTAATGAAACAGAGCACTGACGGCACGACACTGAGGAACTTCAGCTTTCTCTTCGTCTAAAACCTCTGCACTTAGGCTTCTAAATTGACAGAAAAACAAATAACCCAAACACATACAATCTCTCTCTCTCTCTCTCTCTCTCTCTCTTTCACACACACTCACACACACACACACACACACACACACACACACACACACACACACAGTAGTATACTAGTGTAATGTTTCTGAAATGATGTACCGCCGATTGATCTGTTTGCTATAAAAAAAAAAAAAAGCTGGTGTTGTGCTTTCTGACATTGAAAGACAAAAAGCATGGTGTGTGGGTGGACCCTCCCACCCTCAACTGTGAAATGAGAGGTCTCCAGAACAAGGGTCTTTGGGAAAGGCTGGTGTAGCGTATCGTTCCTCGGCAAGGCCCTACATTTCTGGTGTGTACATCACAGGCATGCTGGCAATCAAATTGTATCGGTGAGGCTTGGGCCAGCGTATTGATCCTCACTGATGTATCGTTATGCCCCTAGTAGATTTAGTTGCGCTCAAGACAAGTGACACGCTCCTGGAGTCAAGGCCTGCGAGATGACACGGGTGAGGGATTGCTGACACAGAGACGGCAGTGAAGTATGAAATCCTTGAGGAGGGGAAGACTTCTGCCTAGTTTTCTTTTCTCATGCAGACACATGTGCCTGCTGTGTGTGCGGTCGGCCTATGTGAGGGAATGAATTTATGAGGTACACTGGTGGTGGAGATGTGTGTGTGTGTGTGTGTGTGTGAGAGAGAGAGAGAGAGAGAGAGAGAGAGAGAGAGAGAGAGAGAGAGAGAGAGAGAGAGAGAGAGAGAGAGAGAGGGGCATGTGAGAGAGTTGAGGAAAAGAGAGAGGAAGGAAGGAAGAGAAAAGTGGGGGGTATTCATATTGGATACAGCTTTAGGACAGATACAGTCAATTCTAATTACGTATCAGACCTCTTCTCAAATCCACACCAGATTAACCCTACCTGATTTTTTAAATTAAACTGGAATAAAGGCATCCAGGGAATTAATTAAATATTCCCTGTTTACCATACAAACTCTGAAATGCTTAAAAAAGTACACACAAGGCACACAATATTAACCAACAGATGGGTAGGGAAGTGCTTTGCAAGTCTTGAGTGATACTGTGACCCAGATGAACAAAACCAGAGACATGGCACTATCAAGTTAAGTAGCATATATACAGTAGGTAGGATATAAGTGCATATATTTTCATACATGTTTAGTTTCTAGTATAGTTCTGAAATTAACCACGTCAAGGTCCTGACATGGTTGAACACTGCTATTGATGATACTGAATACAATTTGTTTTGGTAAAGATGCACTTCGGTTTGAGATTTGTTTTGTTTCATTAAAGGTTGTTGATTTTTTTTAGCTCAACCACCAAAGGAATTACACTCCTCTCTTCAGTGCTCCTGAAGTACCTTGCTGATTGGCTGTTATTGTTTACGGCTTGGTCCAAGCCACTATATGTGTTTCCCATTTACAAAGCCAGGCCGTTTTTCTTTTGGCACAAACACTGACTGGGCAGCAAGAGTACAGCGCTGGACAAAACGGTCGTGGGATTGGAATCATGGACGTCTCCTTCAAAGGTTACAACAATCACTTAAGATTTAATTCTAGACTTTGCTCTCTTCTAACACAATAAATCCAAAAAAGAGGTCTCAACTCTCCACGGACCACAGTCAAAGCAGTTAAATATGTGAGAAGCAATCAACAGAGTAAGAAGTAGGCACATTCTGCATCAAGATTAGACATATTGAAATATATATCTTGCTGATATCGACTCAAAGGATGCTGAGATCAACTCATGGGTTCCCAGGGTAGTCATACTTACCATTTCGTCACTCGCTTAAAATAACAGCAAAAGCAATTTGTGTCTTTTCTGGAAAACCTGTAAAAAACTCATGCCATTATTGTGGGAAGGTGACAATTTGATACATGACATTTTTGGAATGTATCTGGGCAGCCGTGGCCTACTGGTTAGGGCTTTGGGCTTATATCCGGAGGGTTACCAGTTCAATCCCCGACCAGTCCACGACTGAAGTGCCCTTGAGCAAGGCACCTACTGTAACCCTTCACTTCTCCCTGATCGCCGTTGGTTGGCAGCTCACAGCTCACTCCTCTGGCTTAGTGTGTGATTCACCTCACTGTGGGCCAGATGTAGTAACATTTTGCGCCCATTAACGTGCACGTATAAACATGGGGAGGATATGGGGAGGCTGCAATGAGAGAAACGCGCAGACTGCCTGCCGTGGGAGCTGAGAATGGCTATTTGCGCTTTTCCGTGTCATGCATTTTAATTCCTGGGCGGATCAGCTGAAAATGGGTGTAATCCAAGTTGCGGTTGACTGCGTCTCTTAGAAAAACTTTTAGAGACAGCTGAATCAGTATTAAAGTGTAAGTTTGGCGGAAATTGAAAATAAAGCTATTTTCTGAATGAAAATACATCAACTAAGCCGTGGAGGAAGTAATTTTCGCTCATCACGCAGTACAGAGCTAGCACGGGCAGGACCGACAGCCCAAAATCGCAAACAGTGGGTGTGGATGGGGATTGGAGCCACACGCTTTCAAAATCGCATTTTTAAACCACTAACAGTGCTCAAAACAGCGCCAAACCTCATCAGTAGCTTGCTCTAGGTGTCTACACATAAAACGAAGCACCAATCAGTCTGTAAACTTTGGAATAGTCAGTATACACGTAGAATCAATTTGAGACCGTAACACCCCATCTGAAGCACATACATGTCTCGCGAGATCTCACACGAGAGGTCGTGGACTTTCCTTCGTGAGGAGCTGGAAGGGGTTATATTCATAACAGTCTTCTTTTATAAACGTCGGGTTCATGAGCCAAGTTGTTGGTGCTTCGTTTTATGTGTAGACACCTAGAGCAAGCTTCTGACGAGGTTTGGCGCTGTTTTGAGCAATGTTAGTGGTTTAAAAATGCGATTTTGACTACCTGTAGGAATAGGTCCCGTGCTTCCGTGTGAGATCTCGCGAGACATTTCTGTGCTTCAGATGGAATTGCGGTCTCGAATTGATTCTACGTGTATACTGACTATTCCAAAGTTTACAGACTGTTTGGTGCTTCGTTTTATGTGTAGACACCTAGAGCAAGCTACTGATGAGGTTTGGCGCTGTTTTGAGCAATGTTAGTGGTTTAAAAATGCGATTTTGAAAGCGTGTGGCTCCAATCCCCATCCACACCCACTGTTTGCGATTTTGGGCTGTCGTTCCTGCCCGTGCTAGCTCTGTACTGCGTGATGAGCGAAAATTACTTCCTCCACGGCTTAGTTGATGTATTTTCATTCAGAAAATAGCTTTATTTTCAATTTCCGCCAAACCTACACTTTAAGTGCATCAATTTTCTTCATTGCACTATGTCAAAAGCAACCTTAACTTTCGTTTGCCTCTCTAATATTGTATTGTCTCTTTCACGACATAGCCCACACTTCTCAATCTGTTAGACTAAGTATTAAGTCATAGCCCTAGTCTATGTGCAGTAAATAGTTCAAGTATTTTTTTTAAAAGTGGACTAGTAGAGCTATAGGCCTACTCTGTCTGCCGCTGTTCATTGACATGTTTGTATCATGTAAGATCACTAACATTTGATTATTTTTAATGTTGCAACATTCAACTGCACTTGTGGTTCAGCTCTGCACACGCAATTGGCGTTATAGGGGCCGGGGACGAGCGGTGAAGAACACTGTTAACGTAATGAAGTGACAGCTTAGTAAATTCCACGCAATATAGTAAAGCACAGCGTTCCCATTGTGTGTTCACTGTGTGTTGTGTGTGTTCACTAATTCGGTTAAATTGACCCCTCACAGGATCAAAAAAGGATATACACTTATCATAAGTTGGAAGTTGGTGGAATAAGGGACTTTAAAGAAGACTAGTCCGAGGTCCACTCTATACCACACCATTGGATAGCTAGGGGTATTGACGTTGGTGAACAGCCTTTTCCAATACCTCCAACCAGGCTGGCCCTAATCTGAACCCATGGTGTCTCCATGCCCTTATGATACACTGGACAGCTTCCAACAGGCTGGACTCATACCTGCTCTTCCTGATGGACTGGTTGTCTTCATTGCCAAATCCCAGCCTTAGCACGCCTGGACTCCTTCAAAAGACTATAAAGCTGAAACTGCAATACCTCGTTTTGAAGGGTTGTGTGTTGCATCAGCCGGGGGTGTGGGATGGGGCAGCAGGGTGTCATATTTAAGGACATATGTGGGACAGCACTGGTGCAGCAAATATACAAGATTAACAATTAATTAATGTAATACAATTAATTAGAGTCTGTGTGATGAGAATTATTTGGCAGTATCTCATGCATAGGTTAATACAATTCCCACAAAATAATAGACAAACAAGAATGGCTTCAAAAAGACCTTCATCAAATGTCGTCAATATCTGGCTTAATATCAAGCTTTCTTGTCCAGACATCCATTGACAAACCCAAACAGTATCCAACGTGGTTTAAATGACTGGAGAAAGTTAATGTTAAAATGAACCGAGAAGATGTTTCATAGTGTCAAACAGACACATAATGGAAGGTGGCAATATGAATAGGTCAATAGATTCTGGTCGTTATTGTTCGGCGTCTATTATGGGAAATATTCATCAAATGGACCAGACACTGCGGAGAGAAGAGACAGAGGGAATCTAATTACCATTACTTAGATAAGATTTTTATGCCTTCGCTCGCTTTCTCCAAATGTAATTAAAAGTGTTGGTTCTTTGGACTTTATCTGGGCAAAGAAAATGTCACTTCCAGTGAGGGTGCAGGGCGCAAAATGATAAGAGAAAGAGAGAGAGAGAGAGAGAGAGAGAGAGAGAGAGAGAGAGAGAGAGAGAGAGAGAGAGAGAGAGAGAGACATGGAATGGAAAGCATAATCACTCCATTATTAAATCACCAAGCCATGTCGGTACACTTCTTAACCAGCTTGTCCAATAGCACTTTAACACACTGCTGGGTACGTTTTACATGTGCCTCTGCAATCTTGCTGTCATCAGTACAACAGGGCTTGCGATCAGTGCAACATGGTGTTGTTGTGTTGTTGACTTGTACGCATCTTCGTCTGACAATGCCATATGACATGAAAGGGCATCATTTATGATTGATACCTCATTTCATTTGCTACCACTATCCACCATCCAAACACTAAAGAAACTCATTTGATCACTGAAGGTTTTAATTTGAGAACTTAATTATTTAAGAACCTAAACATGTTCTTATCTAGTCACCACATTCTAACTCAAGGTATGAAGAAATCATATTCAAAACACACCGTGCAGCTTATCAATTTAGATAGATAGATACTTTGTTGTTCCCCAAAGGGAAATTCAAGAATTCAACAATTTGACATTGTCAGAAAGACTAGTTTTACTGCTATTGACTGCGCTCTCATTTTGTCTCATTCTTACCTTGAGTGCTAAATAGTTTGTCCCCCAGTGAATAGAAATGTCACCTCTCGGAGTGCTTCATTTCATTAATACACCCGGATGCTCTCTGTTGGAAGGCTGAACAGACAGAGGGACTTCATGTGATCTGTACTGCAGAATAAGGCAGTCTGAGCATGGGCACATTGCCTTGTTTGAAGCAGTGAACTCATTTCTAACTACTATGATAGTTATTGCAGAGTCACAGAATAGTTTCTGTGGCTGCCCTCAGAGTCACACAACACCTGTTTGCTTCAGGCTTTAGTGGGTAGATGTATGTAGGCCTTGACTGACTTATTTGAGAAGAATGCAATTGCTAGCAAAAGAGTGGCTCTTGGTAAGAACATGTGAATGGTTGCAATGAAAGACCTACAAAGTAATTGTGAGAGAAAGTTCAATGGTTTTGACCATCAAATGCAACTAAAAATACATTTCACCCTCAAAGTTGAGGAATGAGTGTTTTGTGCCATGGTTACTACAAGAATGAAATTAACCAAGGACCGAAGAATGCATGCATGCCATCATCTTTCAGAGGGCAAAGCATGCATTTAGAGGGACTTCTACTATTCATCCCCTAGTGAAGAATACACAAGTATGTAATTAACATGTAATAAAATCTATGTTGTAGAACGTTGCATTGAACAGAAAGTTTCAGGGTCTAATATTTATATTAGTAGCATATCATATTGAGAATCCTTGATATATTTCTTAAACCAAGTCACTATATTAAAACAAAAAAAAAATCCATTAATGTGTTTCTAATGCTTTGTTAAAGCAGGGGTGAAGGTTTAGTTCAATTTGGAAGCTAACCATAATAAGTGACATAACTGAATCTCTTCAGGTGATCCTCCTGGTAGATTATCCCGTACTTAATAGGAATAAACATCTTTGAAACCATGCTAATATGATGTTCAGCCAACTACGTTCCGCACCGCAGTGGCATTTGATTCAAAAGGCTTTATTTGAGGTCGTAAAATGTTGAAGAAGTAAAGAAGTGTGCTCAACACCTTAGTCTCTCAACTGGGTGCTTAAACTTACTTGATAATAAATCAAAGACTTTGAAAATAAGTGCTTGCTTTATTTATCTTCAAAGGTTGTAAAAAGTTACCATTCGAAAACATGATGGCAAAGCATAGAATTATTCAACTTTCAAGATGAAGATAAGGGGATTCATCATCTGGACTGACCAGTGTTTGAGACTCCTAGCTGGCTCTGTCTCACTGTGGTCCACTAATAAGGTCCATCCAGCTCAGTCTATCAGGGAATGCATGTTTAAACTCCTGCTTGCAACAGCTTGTTTGGAGCAGATTTCAAAGCGAGACGCAGTGTACCGTCTGTTGCCAGGGAAACTGTTTTTTTTTTAAAAATCCTAGGGCCGCTAAAGTGAAAGGAGTGAATGCTTGAACTCAGCTGGTTGTGAGCATGATAGTTTATGCTGTATCTGAAAATATAAAGCCATTTTGTTGATACCATTTTGTTGGGTTGTCTTGTCTTGATATTTTTAGCAACATTCTTCTTAGTCTAAACTTGATATGAATGTATCAATCATTCTGAATGGTCAATAGTGAATAGCAGCACTGTTTGTATTAGACTAGCACTCACCATAACCACAAGCACACATAATAGCTATGGTATATGCTATATTAGCAACTTGAAGTTTTGAGTGAGTATGGATTGGGATTTGTTTCTGTGCAGCCTTACTGCTTCTAAATGGAAATAGAATTGTCCCCCACAAGGTGAATCTCTCAAGTTTAACGTGTCAAAGAGCTGTCACGTGTGATAGCACACCTGGGATTTTTTTTTTTTTTTAAATAGTTTCTGTTCTTGACTTTTTTTTTTCAAGAGTGTTTTGAAAGCTGCACCTGGAAGTGTGTGACATCCACCTGTGAAGATGCCGTGGCACAGATATTGCGCCTGGATAACCCATCGCCACGGGAAGCGATTCTCCAAAGATGAGGGGGAGACGGGCACTGCCACTTGTGCGATCTGAGCGGTGACAGGATCAGGGAGCGTGCCAGGGCCGCTGCCATCTGCCACAGCCGAGAGTCGGTGGGCATGAAACCTTTTGATGTGCATGAGCTCCACAGTTATGTTTGCAGCCAATCACATCAAGCACTTGTAACTGCATAAGACACTGCTCACACAAGCATACACAAATACAAGCACATACACACACACACACACACACACACACACACACACACACACACATAGAGAGACATGCATATACTCACACAAACTAAACATGGATACATACATACATACAGATGCCACCCATGTTTGTGAAAGAGAAAGAGACAAACTCCTGCATGTAGACACACTAACACCAACAAGGTCGATAACACCGAGAACAAACAACCGCGGTACCAGGCAGGACAGGGCCATATCAGAGGCATGACTGGAAACAGAAGAGCCGAGATAAAAAGCAAACAAAATGAAATACGCGGCGAGTAACCACAAACCAGATACGGCTTATCTCCACCAGCATAAATGCCTCTTAGTCAGCGTAGACTGAAGCCGCAGACTTACACAACTGATACCTTCTCCAGCAGAGCGCCCTGAATCCCCCGTGCTCTTAACTCAAAGGTACGAGCTTCACTAAAGGGATTGAGACGGTTCCTCTCCCTGCAGACTTTTAAGGAGCATTAATTGTTAATTATTGATGGCAGAGGGGGAAAAAAGAAGAGGGGGGACACCAGGCTGTTAGTGGATGTCCTACTGTGTGCTGACTGAGACTTTTTTTTTATTTATTTTTTTTTTTTTTTGCCAAAGCAACACTACTTTGTAGACCTAGTTTTTCATCTAGGACGTGCAATGACGTGTCAGGGAAGCACAGCGGCAGTTGAATGTCACGTTTTTGGGAAGAGGTGGTGGGTTGTGTGTGTGTGTGTGTGTGTGTGTGTGTGTGTGTGTTGGGGGGGGGGGGGGTGTTGGCTTCATCCTTCAAAAATCCTCTCTAATTTGCATTTATTAGCATACTGCCTACATTTTTCATGCTGGTGCTTCCTTTGCTGATGCTGTGATCCAGTTGTGGGGCAGATGCCAATGCTACAAAACAAATCTCCCCTGCCAAATTTATATGGATCTGAGGCTTTATGGCTCCTATGCAGAGGGAATTGTTATATCAATGGCAAACATACTTTAGCCACTAGGGAACATGTTTTGACAACCGTTGTTACAAGGACTGTTCATGATGCATCATGGGGAATTTGATGTTGATTTTTGCATTCATGCTCAGTAACAATCATCACAAGTACGTGCACCATAATAGGCTATGTGGTGGGGATGTATAGGACATCACACTGGGCAATCTGCAGCAATTATAATAACATAATACAGCATAATACAAGAATGCACTTCATCCGATGCCTCTTAAGGGAAACATCCAGTCAGATGTTGTGCAGCTGCAATCAAAATGATTAGTGTGTGTGTGTGTGTGTGTGTGTGTGTGTGTGTGTGTGTGTGTGTGTGTGTGTGTGTGTGTGTGTGAGAGAGAGAGAGAGAGAGAGAGAGAGAGAGAGAGAGAGAGAGAGAGAGAGAGAGAGAGAGAGAGAGAGCACACTTTATTTTTATTTTATTTTCCAATCTGGGACATTGAAGCATTAACTCCATGTTGAGAGATGGGCAGGCAGTACACATGTGTGGAAAACATCCAATTTTGATTTACTGTTTGAATAGTTATGCAAATTGCCATAATAAGACACACACTATTTGGCAACTCATCTCCATGAAGACAGAGTGGTTAAGGGCTGGGGCAATTCTCAAACATCAGTCTTCAGATTCTCATAACACAGGGATTTACATGAGAGACATGTTGATAATATGTGTTTTTCCCCACACATTTTCCACACAAATAAATAAGTCAGGCTTCTTATCTTGTTTTCTCCCTCTATGTTGTGCTCACTCGTGTGTGTTATTTTCCATGTAAATGGTTGATGGGGCTGCAAGGACAACATGGAGCAGCTGCTTTCTACATTTGAACAAGTGTCTCCCAATACATGCATACCAATGCCCATGCATACCAATCCCAATACAGTATCGCAGTGTAGATTTTCTACCTGAAAATAATAACATCAAACTCATTTTGGTTCTGCACTGACTTCTAATAAGGTGAATGGAGTCTTTGATTTTGTCAACATGTTCCCAGAATGCCTGGTATTACTCTATGCAACATTGTGGGTTAGGTTTTATACAAATTGGATAACGCCTCTGTGCTATATGCTAACTATATATGAATATATTACCTTATATTCTAAGGTATTATTTACCTACAGTATGCAGTATCCAGTATGCTGATTATTGACGAAAAAGGGGAATTCCTTTATTGTGATACTTTAAAAGCCTAAAAATCACAGGGAGAAACGAGAAGGCAAGAGTGGTGTAATTGGGTTGAATGTGGATATTTACAGCATACACAACACATGTTCCATTTGTTTGGTTTCCCAAAGCATTTTCTCCACTAAATGCACTTTCACAGTGAGGGGGACAACATTATCCCATCTCTCTTTTCACTATCCTCTCACCACCTTTCAGACTGCTGATATCGGTTTCAGGACCATTGATTTGTCAGACTTTTTTCTCGTTCACACAGGAAGCTAGCATGTAATACTGTTAAAGTGATAACACTGTCTTGCCCAAGAGATTTGTATGCTGTTTAGAACACAATACATAAACAGATTACTATCAAAATCAATTGGGAAACATAATTGTCCGTCGCAGGTTGCAACCTGGTCCATCCTTATGTCTTAGGTGCCAGTAATGTTTTGAACTTGCAGAACACCCTTATAAACTAAGACAATCTACTAACATAATCTTACATAAAATAATCACACCTAAACTGCAACTATAAAATGTTATTGTGGGTACCAAATGCACAAGCACAAACTGCTGATTGGCTCTCTGCCGATTATTTCCAGTAACTAACAGACATAGGAACAACAACATACTGTAGCTGTAACAACACAGTCCTTTTTATGAAGACTCACAGTGCATGATGAGCACGGCGGGAATGGGAGGGACCACACTTACCTAAGAACCTGATATATGGCTACCCACCATCCAAACACCTCCCCCAGCACCCGCACTCTATACATGCATTCATTCGGAGAAGTCACTGAAGTAGCATCAGAAGACAGTTCCCCATCGTCCTCAACACCCACATTTCCCCCACTTGCGCAAGCTAAAGGCTGGTAAGGTGCTAGCCGGTCACGGTGGAGGACCACGACACCCTGCGAACATAACATCAGTGAGTTCATCTAGTACAACACAAGGCCCTATACACTTTCTAGACAACTTTGGAGACACACCCTTTTTCTGCAGCAGGGAATAGACCCATACCTGGTCTCTATTGGCCTGCCCGCAGTAATGGGTAACGTAGGATCGCTTCAGGCTTAATCCAGATTGATGGAGTGCGTGCCTGGCGAGATCATGCACTTCTCGTATTCGCGCTCGTAGCTGGTAGGTGGCCCAGACACCTCTGGTTCCGGTTGAAGCTTGCAGCCAAACACAAAGACTGTGTGTGTGGATTTAATGGACTCCTGAACGGCACTCCGATAAGCCCACAGGATCAAGGGAATGTCCATGTCTCCACTGAACTGCAGAAGTTTCATGGTTGCCCACCGCGGTACATCCTGCGTTGGGCTGCTTGCCGCTGACTGGGTGGACAGGTGAAGTGAGAGCCAGTGCTGGAGTCTCAGGAGCCTCGGGAGTCGTAGATGCTCCCGGTGGATTGGCTGCTGACTGGCCCTGGTGTGGCCTCTCCAGAGCAGGCATCGGATCCTCACTTCACAGTGGTAATGGGCTGCTAGCCCCGTCAGCTTCTACTGGAGGGACCACACTTATATTAATAACTAAGAGCCTGACGTAGGCTACCCACCACCCAGACACATAATGAACATACTGGTTACATGAACACCCATACTCTATAAATGCTTTCATCCGTGCCACAATATCATCACTGATGCATCTGTGAAACACATGTTGGGCTATTGCCAGTCTTGTATCAGTACCAGTCACAGCTGTTGTATGAGTTTGAAATTGTCCTTAGAAAGCCTTTGCCCATGTACTATATCCGTACCAAACAACAAAAAAAAGCTAAAAGGAAAAAAAAAGCAGGGAAAGCCTCCAAAAAAAAAAAAAAAAAAAAGGGAAAAAAAGCGGCGGCCATCTGGTCAGCCCAATTCCATCCTCAGTGAATGGTGTGTTTGTGGGCCGACCCCACCACTGAGTGCCCTGAGTCAGCCCACTTGTCGGTCTCTAAGGGCGGAAGAACTGCTGATTAGCCAAGAACCCAAGCCCTCTGCAGAGCACCGAGCTCTCCGCGCTAACTCTTTAACACACAGAATAAAACATTCATCAGAGGCACACGGCGCTTATTCAGATGGGGACGATGAGCATGTCAATTCAACAGCAAGCTTGACTTTTTTTATAGAATGTGTCTGTAATATGCTGAAGAACTCCCTCTCTCTTGCAGGCTCTCTTTCTCTGTCAGTCATTGTACTGTATGATCTTAAATTAGAGGGAAATGCTCAGCATAAATGTACACACTTCCATGACTTGACATAACCCATAATGTCAGTAATGAAAAAAAAAAATCTGATGGCCGCCATGGAAAAGTATAGGCCTAGAAACTGGATTTTGAATATTTGCGGATTCAGATCAGCCATTTAGCACAATCAGATCAGTGCCATTGTGTGTTTGTTGAAAAGAGTGGCAAGATCTTGGGAAAGTGAAATCTCAACAGGAAACAAATTCATCCGAATGCAACAACAGCGATAACCGAATATAAATATATGAACGCAATACTCTATCGCAATCATGGCAGACTTAGAGCTGTTTTGGTGTCGTTTAGGGAGAGGTGTCTGTGCTAGTGGAACAAATTACTGTCGGATCAATCCAAATTTGACTACAGGCCTTACTGGAGGAACTCATAATGAATAATTTATGGCCGACGACTGAACGCCCGTCTCATAACACTACCCGGCCATGGCGAAGGATGAAAAATCCGTTTGGATGAGTCAAGGTACCAGTGCATTTGGATTTTTTAATTAAACGCTTGATTAAGTCCTATTAATTCGACTAAATCTGAAATAAATGCCTGGATTGATTTCTTGGACTTTGTGGGAAGTTAAGCCATCCTTAGGGTTGATCCTCATCTGCAGAAGCCCACTACAGTAGTCCTGCACACGAGCCCTAATCTACCCCCCGCCTCAGTGCCTGCTGTAAGTGAAAACGCTCATGATGTTTCGGAAATACATCACACCCCTTTTTTACCGCCATGCTATGCCATGCCAGAGCAGCTGCATGATTAAAAATTAAAATGTAATTTAGTTCATACAACCAATAACTAGGTAGGCCATTTCAGCACCTCACCTCTCCCGATATACAGTATATGCATTGCAAGGAAGTGACGGGAATCCTCCCCTTATGTCTGTGGTGGGTATGTTTTGTAGCTGGGAATAATTTAGAGAACTCAAACAACATTAATTGGCACCCACTCCAGACTCCTGAAGAGCCAACACGGTCCCACAGGAGTGATTCAATCCCTCTCCTGTAATTAAGTCTTTCAGATGTCTGGCTACACCCCCCCCCCCTCCCCCTCTCTTCACAGGCATTGGTAGTCTGAGCATTGCAATACAACCAGCAAACAAAATGCCTTTCATCCACAAGCTCAATCTTCATCTATCAATCACCCTGTTCTTGATTCTTCAAAGTATTGATCAATTAAGAGTAATTAATGTGTGTAGTCAGGTTCAGAGACAGCAGAGCAGGGCCAACCATTTCCCTAATCACCTCTTTTAAATCTGATTGACAAAATAAGAGCAGATCTTGGCCTAAAGGTAAGGTCAGCATTCTCTGACATCAAATATATCACTATTGACTTTTTTTGATGTTTAACTGCTTATATTACAGTATGTGTACTGTGTTCATATTGATTTTTTTTGTAAGTGATTACTGTTGCAAGCTGTTTGATATGTGGATGGTTTGCCTGTCCATATGTAGGTTGTCAGGTCGTTACAAAGAAACAGAGATGTACAGACTAACATAGACATACATACTAAATGTTTACCATATACCTGGTCTTTGAGTCACCTTGAATAATGAGTCATTCTAAATGCTACTGAAATAAAAGAGCAATTTTCTGCAGAGAGGAGCTTTTATAAAGCGCAAACCTGTGTGTCAAGGTGAGGTGCCGGTGCTGAGCCAAGCACGCCAACCCTGGCTGGCTCGCCAATGACAAAGGCCTATTCATGCCAAACACCCACTGTAGTCTACCTCTCATATCACAGAGATCAGGCTCATGACAGTGCTGTTTATAAAAAACGTCTTAGTAGCTTTCAATGGTTAGATATGTAACTTTCAATGGGTAGAGATGGCTGTTCATTAAAGTAATTAACATGTCAACGATTTGTTTGAGTGCCTCACGGTGCACAAATGCTTGCAAGGACTGTCTGGTCTCCAAGGACTGTAATGTTGTCATGCTCTTATACTTTTAAGAGGCACAGTTTAACACAAATCTCAATGGGCAGGAATAATTCATTTAAGAAAAGCCCTTTTCAGTCCAGTAGGAGAGTGCCCATACACATTGTGGAAGAAGGCCTAATGGAAAAGGGTGACTCACCCCTCTGAACTCATCAGGTTAGAGTCCACTCTAAGGCATGCTGCATAATGCAGTGCCCTGTATTGTCTGGGTTGCAGACAATGGAGAATGCTAATTTGAAATGAAAGGTAGTTACATTTTCTCCAAATGTAATGGACAGACATTAACTCAAACATGCCAAATGTGCACAATATCAGTGACATCATCTGCTGTACCCCTCTCCAAAACCTCCTCTAACTTTGATTTGCCCTATTCATGTTCAACAAGCTGGCACGAAGACTCATATATCTAATATCCATAAATCTCCTTAACATACACGCCAATGGCTTCCTTGCATATTAGGGAACTCCACTGTTACCCATTGTAACCTGTCACAGTCAATTACACTCCCTCCTCTGGTCCTTGGGCCTCTGGCTTCTGACTCTGTTCTCAGGGGCTGAGTCAGGAGTGGGTAATTGTTCAACCCTTTTTGCCGCTTTTTTTTTTTACCTGTAACCCCCAGAGCAAAATCCTCTTCGGAGAGAGAGAGATGGAGAGAGAGAGAGAGAGAGAGAGAGAGAGAGAGAGAGGAACGTTAATAAGCTGAGCTGGGTAGGGTACAGGACAGGACAGGACAGGACAAAGGGAGAGTGTCGGTGCCGTTAGCCTGGTCCGCCCGTGCCGGCTCTGCACCCCTCAGCTTCCCAAGGAGAAAAAATAGACTGTGGGAATTCCGAAGGGGTTGCAGCGGAGAGGAGAGGAGAAGTGGGAAGAGATATTTGAAAGGCAAATGGAACACTATTTAAAGCAAAATGGACACTATGACTTTATTGTATGCTTTGGGGAATTGAGGGGGTTTTGAGCAAAATTCCGTCAGCCTTTTTCATTTCAAATAGGCCTATACAGTCCCACACATAGCAGGCAATAACAAGCAAAACAATCCTGGATAACACTATGCATCACAGCATACTATCAAGCTGAAGGAGAACTTAATATTTTATCCACACCTTCCTGTTTATCTTAAATTACTTGTCTGGGGCAGTATATGCTAATGCTTATCAAGTCCCTGCTATAACGATGTACTTTCATAGAAACCCATTAAAAAGCAATTTCTCATCAAAGTACCTCCATCAAGGTTGACAGGCAAAAATCAATACTCCGGGACGCTGCCTTGAATGTTAGCCCGTTTCCCTCCCCCCCAGACCCACGTTCCTCCTGTCCCCTGCATTTGTCATGGCATTAGGGCTAATAGATGAATGGGAAACCAAAGTGTCTCAAGTGATGAAAATACAGTCTCCAGATTCCTGCATTTAGCCGCTGCAGGAGCTGGCTGCCATGGACACTGTGTGTGAGAGAGAAAGAGTGTGTGTGTGTGTGTGAGTGTGTGTGTGTGTGTGTGTGTGTGTGTGTGTGTGTGTGTGTGTGTGTGTGTGTGTGTGTGTGTGTGTGTGTGTGTGTGTGTGTGTGTGTGTGTGTGTGTGAGAGAGAGGATGAAGAAAGAAGAGACTGAGTGAGTGTGTGAATGAAAGAGACAAAAAGAGTGAAGGGAGAGAGAGAGGGAGATAAAAAGAGAATGAGAGAGAGAGGGACACAGAGAACGAGCAAGAGAGAGTTAGAGAGAGAGTGAGAGAGAGAGAGAGGCTGAGTTAAATGCTAAAGAGGTGTAGGCTATGGGACAAAACTCACATAGGGGGTGGATAGACAGCCACGGTCCCACAGGATGACAAGCCAGAACAGAGGAGAGTGATGTTCTGGACGAGGTAGGTGTTTCAGCGTCTCCAGCGTAGAAGACAACATAATACACTGTTAAAAATACCCCAAAGTGACGCTACGGCTGCAGTGTGATGATAAAGGAGCTCTCTGAGTCGGAGTCTCGCGAGGTAATAATGACACGCTGAAAAGTCCTGAAAAGAGGTGGGAGGAATAAATTAGCCCTCCTGTAAACCTGGATGAAAATAAGCACGTCACCACAGAGACTGACAAAGGTACCCGCCCTCCCTCCCTCCTCCTCTTCCTCCTCCTCTTCCTCCTCCTCTTCCTCCTCTTCTCCAGAATTCTTTTGTTCATAAAAACGTCTCTTGAGGGCTTGCAGAACATGAATTCAAGTGAGTAGTGTTCTTCATAAAAGTGGGCCGGTGACTGTAAATTGAAATAAAAAGTTGATATCAAATATGCTTTTAAAAGGAACTCTTTGTGCTCTCCTGTTTGTAGTGAATATGGTTGAGATCATGCAACGTTTTATTATATTGATGATAAACTGTGATAAATCTTCATGAAGTATGCAGCAGGGACCCAGACAGTAGCATGTGGCTAAGAGGTCTAGGGAGGCCTGTACTGATGTTGGCTTACAATCTGACTTTCTTTAGCCGATGGAGACACCTGTATGTATTTGCAAATCATGTTCAATAACAATGCTGTGCTAAACCATTGAGCGAGAGAGAGAGAGAGAGAGAGAGAGAGAGAGAGAGAGAGAGAGAGAGAGAGAGAGAGAGAGAGAGAGATGGCTCAAGTCGAAAAAGGTTTAGCTTCCTCCAGGAATGTGACCAATGCATATAAATAGTCCACCTGACAAAACAGCCTGTCAGAAAAATGCATGGAACCGTCAAATCAATGTA
Source organism: Sardina pilchardus (assembly GCF_963854185.1). Classification (NCBI taxonomy): domain Eukaryota; kingdom Metazoa; phylum Chordata; class Actinopteri; order Clupeiformes; family Clupeidae; genus Sardina; species Sardina pilchardus. The sequence continues at coordinate 7,350,483 of NC_085001.1, read as the reverse complement.
TCACCTTTCCTTTCTATACAAGAGAAAAGTAAACAACGCAAGAATGCTACAAGAGTGGCAAACAGCATCATAAAAAGTGACACACTTTTACTTAAAACACTTTTTTTTTTGGTTAATCATAAGCAACACTTTTCTGTTATCACCTTTCTGTCCTCATGCCATGGTAAATATGGAGTGTCTTACTGTACCTTCGTACCTAAACCTGAGCAATAACACTTCTAACTGAACATAATTCTTGCAGCTTATGATTTATTAATACACTGCGAAAGCTGTTTAACAAAATCTAAACATATGGTATTATTCTTTATCAAGACTAAAACATCTAGTTGCCATTGTTTCCAGTAAAGAAATGTACCTAGTGAGTGTTTGTTAAATCATGTGACTTAATTTAATAAGAACTTGACTGACTTGATTTTAAGATGTATCATAATTAAAACAAGCATGGCTGCCAGTGTAAAAGCAAACAAATTTGCCTGCAAGTGCATTTAGAAAATTGTCTTGATTAGACCTCTTAAACTGCCTGTTGCGTTTGCGGTCAAATGTAACCAACTGACAATTATTTTCTCTCAAAATGATTGTTAATTTATCAAGAGGCTCTAATTTATCATGACTTTGTTAATGGAGGGCATCTGAACACAAAAAATACATTCATAACAATTTTCAGAACAACTTTAGAACACTAATGACCAGCCATAAGGAAGAAAATGGCCATAACACACACACACACACACACACACACACATACACACACACACACACACAAACACACACAAACATAGCCTTACTTCCCTTCTTTGCTTCTATGCCAGCCCCCACTGGAACCTTTCCCCAATATTAGCTTTCCCTTTCTGACTTGCATGAGTTCGGGTCAGTGAAGCTTGCAGGCCATCGGTGGCGAATGTTCAAGACTGTTACAGTAATAGCCAATAGTTTTGAAGTTGATACAAAGGTCTGTCACACCATTCGATGATAATATGTGTGTTACTATGGATTTATAACAAGTTATATTTTTGACTGGTAGTAGTAAACAAACAAAACAAACACTATGGTTGGATGGTTAACGTGTATCAAACTCTTTATACTAAAATCAAACCATTTTCTTATTTATTTTTTGTTTTATCCTGACCTCCGAATGTTGGGAAGGCCCATTCGTATGAATGGAATTTGCTGCAGCACTCTGAAGAGCCGTATAATAACTTGAGATAATTTCGATCGCAACTTGTACAATTTGCTAACTTGAGCATACAGGGCATACAGATACTACTAGGGCTATTTTCCACTAAGAGACAAGATATGACAAATAATCAAGAAGTCATACTATGATATGATTGGACCCCCTTGATAGTTAGTTCAGTTCATAACCTTGCACATCACTATGACGACCACATCTGCAGTATGCTCAATATTGAAACCCTCACTGTTGACACCAGAAATAAAAGTGTTTGTTAATTTATTTGAAGGCTGTTCACTCTCAATAGTTTCTTGTAAGCCGTCTTTAGTTTTGTTTTTCCACATAACAAGCTATGGCCAGTCAATCAATTTAATTGGGAAAGGAGAATTGAATGCGTTGTCAAATCACTTTCACATCTCGTATAAATAACTCTAGAATCCCAACACAAGACTTGATTGCAAACAAGATGACTAAGATTTCTATGGAAACTGGAGAAGGTGTCTCAGAAATGACAGCATTTGTAAAACTCTGTGCTGAGGTCATGCTGTGGTACTAAATATCTGCACATCCAAATGAGCTTGAACACCTATTCAGCCAATGAGTACAGTATGTACAGCCTTACAGTATATGCATGCTGATATTCTCTCCCCCAGTGCTCATCTACAAGTTGCATTACAGTACCTTCCATTAAATCATGTATATCATGTATAATTCCTATTCAATTTTTACAAGAGCAATTCTCTTAAAACATATTCAACCAAAGACTGTAAGATATGTGTTGCCTAGCTGATATACTCTACATTACATTATTTGTCTGACACTTTTTAACCAAAGCAACTTACAACATCGTAAACATTTTCAGCTTTTTGAAAGCAATTCTAACAACCCATGTTCCTGCACAAGTTATGTTCTAATAGCACTTGTGAGATTATCCGGTTTCATCTCTGTTCAACTTTCACAAGTGCACTGCTCCATACAGTACACTTGTGCACACCAGAGCAGATGTGTGCATGTTCCATGTCGCACCTGGAGGCAACAGCATGTAAAACAATCACAACAGCAATGCAGGAGGGTGTGCTACGATAGCACAGGTGACGCCCCTGTTTACACACGGAGAGGAGAGCAGGAGGGAACTGTGTCTTATTTCCCTAATGAGAATGGATCGCCTCGGGCTGCCTCTCTCAGAGTAGAGGACGTGGAGGCCATTATGTTCGTAGTCACTTAATTGCAGATAACAGACAAGGCTTTTCAGGAAAGGCATGATAGCTCTTTCCTTCTGAAAGTTAGGGTTTATTGATTATAGGCACGACAGATTTTAATGAAGCAAGCAAGTTTCGCTTTCCCCAAGAGCACAGTTTACCCTCATTCTGATGAGTTTATATGAAAGAAGGCTACATTACAGGAACTTTCACCTAGTTAGAGTTGTGACATTAAACCAAGTCTAAAACTGGAGAAAAAGATAAAGATAGAGCATATCATATTTACATGACATGTAATAGCTATGGATTTTTTTCTACTCAGTGTAAGAGAAGGACAAATGTGTCGTTCCACGGCAAAACCAGTCGCTTGTCGCAACAGGCGTTTCTGAGAAAAATGGCCATTTATGTCACTTGTGCTAAAATCGTGGAATTTTTTTTGTAAGTGTTTTGAAACAGTGGGAGGTCTACACTGTACGGCCGTGAATACATTTCGCCGAAAAACTGACCTTTTGTAGTCTAAAAACGTGAGTTTGTTGAGGTGAGAAAGTTAGAGGAAGCAGGAAGTTAGAGGCGTCTCGTTTTTGCCGCTCTATTCCAATATTTACGGTAATTGCACTCATTGACAACCACCAAGCCATCCGTGTGCTGTGTCGTTGATACACGTACCGTAAATCTTGTAATAGCGGCGACCTTACAAAGCGTTCGTGAGTGTTGAGCCGACGGTTAACTTCAGAGGCAGATTTCTCCGTTTTTCTATTGGCATGACAGGATGAACTCAACTCCTTTGAATGTTTATATTTCAGTAATATGACGTTCAATTCATTAGATATAGGTATCGTTTTGAAGGTTGATTATGCCCCTTCCTGAAAACGTAATAACTTTGATTTTGAAAATTTGGACATTGTGAATGATTTCGCCGTGGAAGGTCACAAATGAGAAGTCTGGTCTCCATGATGAGATGGTGACATCGGTGGTGCTTCATAACGTTGACATGATTGCCTTTGATGCATATGTGTCATCCCAAGGTCATGTGCTGCTTAAAATGAAAGCGCTTACATTCGAGAGTTTATCTACTCACGCACTCACGCACGCACGCATGCACGCACGCATCCAGCACAAACAGATGTGTTTGATGTTAAATCCTGCATAAATTATTCAAAACTTTTAATTTAGTAACATTTGCGTACATTTCAGTGCATTGTGGGTGTCCTGTTGCTACAGTTTGCCTTTTTATTTCAGAACATTCCATAGGAAAGGCAGATTCAAAATGTCATCTCTTCTCCGTCTATTCTAGACATACTTGAGCTCAGTTTAATACGAGCATAAGATTTTGACCGTTTTCTTAGTTTTTCTTAATTTCATCTCCTGAGGATTAACCCTCTTATTATCTCAGCTAAAGTGTAATTTTTGTCCAACTTGTTTTTTCCTCTCAGTCTTATCTTTATTCTGCTCAATCTGTTTCTTTTCTTCTCAAGGGGAAGGAGGGATTACAAATACAAATTCACTTGCACATTCATATTCATGTTTTTATGCCACAATATTCCCTTTTGGAGTTTCTTTTGATGATTTTATCGACACACCTCATACTATTATATCAGTAAATGTAATGATGTGAGAGACTTGCTGATAGAAAAATAGAATAGTAAAGCACCCCGAGCAAGAAGAACAATAACTGCTGCAGGCGCACCAGGTTGCTTGAAGTCCTTACTGTAAGTCTGTGTAATCGTCCACCTTCCTTAGACACACACAGGTAACATATGCACACCAATATATTTATATGGTAGTCACATATAGCTGTGAGAACATTTCAAATTACCGGCAACACCAGCAATTTTTTTTCCAACATACACCAAAGGAGAAAAGATGAAAGAGTAGCGGAGAACACGCAGATTGCCTCTAGTTAAAACGAGAATTTTATCTAAATAAACCCCATGTCAAAGAACCCCCCCCCCCCCCCACACACACACACACACACACAACTTCCCAAAATGCCACTGAATTAAAGGTAAGCACCATCACCAGCGGCAAGAAGAAGTGGCAGAGACTTTGAAGTAAAATGTTTAAAGACAGCCTTTATTTTCAAAAGCATGACGGGGAACTCCTTCCTTTCTCTCTCTCTCTCTCTCTCTCTCTCTCTCTCTCTCTCTCTCTCTCTCTCTCTCTCTCTCTCTCTCTCTTTCTAAATGATTCTCTTTCTATCGCTGTTCCTTTCAACTTAGGGAAAGAAAATGTGTTACGGGAAACAGTTGTTTCCGTGGTTGAACCCAGGCCTTTAGTTAATAATAATAAAAAATATATCCTCTGTGATGTTGCTTTAAAGGGCAACATTAGGCAAGCATGGAAAGGTCAGTGATAATCAAAGACGCGCAGGGATATTCATTCCAGACACTTGAAAGGAAAAAAAGAAAGAAATATTCCAAGACATTGTTTGCATGCCAACCCACAGAGCATACATAACTAGAGACTGAGGTTTTTCCCCACTGTTCAACTCATGGTTTTATTCTCAGAGGAGAAAAGTTGTATTAGAATTGTGATTCACAGAGCTGACAGAGAGTTTAAATCATACATCATGTATGGTACAGCAATGTTTATTCTTCATTGTAAAGAATCCATTGATGTAGCCTTACAATATGATTTAACGATGACTAAAAAATTGACCTTTTTTGTACTTTTAGAGGGGCCGTACTATGCAAAATGTTCACTATTTCTGTGATTTTGCACTTCCATTTGGGTTTCTGATCCTTCTAAACACATTCCAAGTGTGAAACAAAGCTGTGCTTTGGGTTTTTGTGGTTTAGTTGAGCGATACAATCATGCACTTCTGTGAGCCGTTCAGACGTCTCCCCTGTTGTTACATCACAGTAGGGGAAATTTGACTAGATGTATCGCATTGCTGTACAAAATATGACCGCTGCTCAGTTCTGCCTATGCTCTCATGCTTGTGAAGTTTTTGTGCAATTTATATGCACATATCTCATACTCTTGCAGCTCATAAATGAGTGTGCATGTGGGAGTTTGCTTTTGTGTATAAGAGTGTGTGTGTGTGTGTGTGTGTGTGTGTGTGTGTGTGTGTGTGTGTGTGTGTGTGCATGTGTCTGTGCCTGTGTGTGTGCGTGCGTACGTGTGTTTGTGTGTGTGTGTGTGTTTATGTGTGTCTTTGCATGTGGATTTGTGTGCCTGTGTGTGTATACTGTACTGTAGGTATGTACAGTATGCATGTGGATGTCAGTGTTTGTGTATGCGTGCGTGTGTACAGTAGGTACACATGTACAGTATACCCCCACAGGTATACCCCCGCATTGATGAAATTCCACAAAACCTGGCATACTCCCAGAGGATGTCAGGTTAACCATACACATGAAATGTGGCACAGTTCATAACATACAAAACATCTAAATGTATCTAATGCTCAATGCACAAAGACCAAGACTCTTGGTGAGGGCCAGACATTGAGCAGTAGTCATGGTCGTGAATAGTTTTCAAGCATTACTTTAATGTACTTCATGTTTGACACCATCTAATAATGTCCTCTCATTTCCCTATAAGGTACAATTACTCTACAACATTCTCCCCCCAAAAGACAAACCGGGTTAATGACTGCTTTTGATGTATAACATATTGGACTTGCTACAGCAGGGCCTTGTAAAAGTAGCCCTCTGGTCCCAGGTGGCCTGGCCTGAATGGGGAGTCTGGGCTTAGCCAGACTTAAGGGCCAGTGGCGTCCATGCCCGCCTCCTTTTCAACCGACTGCACACACACACACACACACACACACACACACACACACACACACACACACACACACAGAGAGAGAGAGAGAGAGACACACCAAATTAGATAACAGGAGCCCATCCCAAGTGATGGATAAAGCAGAATGCAGTTGAGAGGAAGCAGGGGCAGCGGAGCTCACCTTTGGGGTTCCAGCTCTGTATTAATTACCATGCCCATTATGTAATTATATGCAGGCCGGCCCCAGAAACAAGTCTTCCAGGAATGAGATTAACTAGCCTTGGACAATGTAGTTGGGGTGTGTGTGCGTGTGTGTGTGTGTGTGTGTGTGTGTGTGTGGGGGGGGGGGGGGGTGTTAACGGCCACCCTGATTATAAATTAACACACAAAAGTGTACAAAATGTGTTGGAATACAACAAAAATGAGTTGTTAAAGAAAGTTGCACTTTTTCCAGTTGGATTATTTTGCTGTAAATGGTATTTTGTTATGTCTGTGTCTGAGAGCAAAACAATAGCCCTAAGCTTAGACATAAACCTTGAGGTGCAGTAACACGTAGGCAATTGTACAAATGATGGAGAATCCCATTCCACTGCATCAGGAAGGTGTTCAATATGTCTGATGTCAACCCGGGTCCACAGAAGATCATCCATCTATCCGCCCCAAAAATCGATAGTCCCACTTCAGTATGGCAATAGCTAATAAATGCCAAGCCAACAACAAGTCACATATTTTTTGTGTTGAGGACAAAATCCAATTAAACATAAAATATATGAAATATAAGAAGAGAAAAGGAAAAATTCAAGCCATCATAACCACATTGCAAAGACCGATGGCTGCCAATTTGAAAGCATCTGTTATCAAAAGCGTGCACATGGGCCTTTAACAAAAAAGGCATCACTCAATATATCTCTAGAAGAATGCAAGGGCAAAGGACTCCAATCTTCAGGCAAATACGCCATTCGAATAGTTTTTTTTCCCCCTCCATTTTGCCCTTTGCAAAATAAATCATTGGATTGCCTATATTTATAAGCAGATTTCAAAAGCACCACTTTTTTTGCTCTTACCATGTGACCCAGAAATGAACTCATGCTGCTGTGGGCAGCACAAGGTGGAAATTGACAGCCCTCAACATCAAACAAAATGTGGCCCACTATTCACCCCTCTAGATGTTCCCATCGCAATCATCTCCTCAGAGTGCTTTTCAGACAAGGCTCTGGCCTTCAAAACTGGGTCAGACGTGAAAACAGGCGAAACAGATTTAATTGTTATTGCGATGGGTTTCGAGAGGTCAGACTGTATGGTATGTGTGGGAGCATAATATGTTTTTGTTCAAAGATACAGCTGGGCAAATATGGGTGTACGGGTGAGAAAAGGTCCCAATGCATCCATGTCGGGTGTTGGAGAAGACAAGTACAGTATGTGGGATTTTGTGTACCTGTGGAAATATTTGCATAAGCATTGATGATGGATGGATGGTTTCTCCAAGCAATCACTGGGGGTGCTTTCACACCTGGTTTGTTTGGGGCCGCTAAATCGAAAAGTGATGCGTTTCCCCTCAAAGCTTGGTTCGATTGGGTAAATGTGAAAGCAGCAATCACACTCTATTTCGGAAAATAACGAACGGGCGGAGACAGTCTAGTGGAGGAGGAGGACTCGACTCATTTCCAACCAAACTTTCGAGCAGTTTTATTGATAGTGAGAAAGCAATCGGGTTAACATTGCCGAAAGACTTACATAACACACGTTTTTTCCCCCCGCCAAAACCAGCATGATTTTTAATTTTTCAAGCCTTTCTTTTGTATACTCAAGCTCTTCAGTGAGATTGGATGGATTCTGAATAAAAACAGCAACATTTGGGTAGACTAGTTTACAGACAGCTGTGTGATACTAGAGCTAACCCGTTCTACAAATGTGCTAAATTAAGAAAAGAAGAGTTCCTACTCGAACACAGAAAGTTCGGGTCCCTCAAACAATGGCAGAAGGGCTGTTCATCACGTTATGAGGTTATGTGCCATTAAAATCATTTTGGAAATGTTATGAGGTAAAAACAAGGGTGCCTTTAACATCCTCAGATGGCCTTCTTTAGTCTTTGACTGTGCAGAGAAAGAATGAAATATTATATTTTGCTTGAATTATGTTCATATACTTTGTAGGCCTCTTTATTTTCTGACAAACAGAGACCTGGCAGATGTCTACATCCCAGAATTATTCTGAACGACCACATATCATGCGGATAGAAGCATAATTGGAAACGGAATATTGTCTTCATAATGAGATTCCTCAATGTTATTAATTTAGATCATGGAATGAAGGCAATTGCTGAGCAATTTCAGTAGGATTTATGAGCGGGCTATCCAAGTAAATCTGATATACATCAAGGCTTTCACTTCGAAGATCAATCTATATCATGGAGATATAATCATATCACTAGTAAATCTGGTGTTACAATGTATGACACTATGACTTATTTCTTTATTATGCCTTTGGCTTTGTAATGACAGCTGTTTTTTAAGTGAAAATACAAGAAGATCCTCCAGATGTCTGCAATTACGCTTTCCCAAATATGGCTCCCCAAAACATTCCAAGTGGGTAAGGGTATTAGAATTCGCAGCGGTGCTGATAGTTATGGTTGTAATTTCTTGTCGGGAGCCATCGGGAGACGGAGGGGAGAGACGACATGTCAGTCCTCTTGCTGAACGCGCTGACAGCTCACTGTGAGGCCTGGCACCGCCGGCTCTGGACTCACAAATCAATATGTCACCACGGCGACTCCTCCTGCATCGCGGCACACGGCAACTCGTCTCCGTCTGAAAATGCCCAACGCTGTCTTGCGTAACTGAAGGGAGTGCTTCAAGCGCTGGGACAGGAAGCTACTGAGCTGTCCACGTGGTAAAGGATGGGAGATCATCTGGTGTCAAATGCAGTTGGAACTACAGAGAGGTATTGGGACAGAGTGTGGTTAAAGGTGCCATATGTAAAAAATACATGTACAGCAATCCAACATTACTGCAGTAATCAACACTAATCAACACTAACACGAGCAGGCAAAAGATAACCTTGTCCTGCCAGGAGGATATTGGCAACTCCACACAAAACAACAGTCTTGTTGATCTAAGGGTAGAATCTTCCTTTGGATGTGAGAGAGAGAGGTCCCAGATTCAAATCCCACACAAGTCCTTGTTTCCGCTACCACATGCATCTATACAGTCATTTCCTGTGTATTAGTCGCATTGGGTATAAGCCGCAGGACAGTTTATGCAAGTTTGAAGAAACAAAACCATAAACTGCCCCTGTGTATTAACCTCATAGCTGAAGAAATTTTGCAAAATCTGTAAGATGCAGCTAACAGTTGAAATTGCCGTACGTGCAAAAAATGAAAGGAAAACAACAGCAAAAGCTCCATTGTAGAGGATGCTGCTGGGTGGAGTCACATTTGCATCCTGAGTGAGAGTAGGTTTACATGTGTACAGTAGATAGGTCACTGTGTGCATGGATTCCAGTCTTAAAAAAATGAATGCTCAAACATTTGATATGCGCTGTTTTATCGCAAAGAGCTGTGGAAATTGTGTACTGCGGCAATTTCCATTGTAGCCCTAGCCGTAGATACTGAGGTGTGACCTGCCGTTACAAATCACAGTGCTATCTTATCACATCTCGGAGAACGGCGGTTTGAAGTCAGGAATGCATGACTCCCCACTGTCTCGCTCTCTCATCCGTTCCAAAACACCTGCGTTTAAGTTCAAGGACCAGAAGTTCGGTTAGTATGTTAGGTAACACTTCATCTACATAAAAGTGACATGACACTGTCATAACCCTAACCCTAACTTGTGATGACAAAGAAAGAGTGACGCTTTTTCAATTTTAAATGAACATTTCACAAACGTTTCTGACTTGTTTATATTTATGACACATTCATGACAGTTATTTGACTCTTATTATATGTTATATGACTGAGTTATGAGTTATATGAATCTCAGTTATGACTTTGAGTTATGAGTTATACGACTCTTATTTCCCCTTGGGGATCAATAGAGTATCTATCTATCTATCTTATGTAGATACCTTCATACTACACCCTAGAACCCCAAGTTTCCCACAACGTCCCCTCTCACCTCAACCCCCGTCCCTGACAAATCCAGTATAGACAAATGGCTCCAGCCAGGAGTCCCAACAGCTTCTTAACTTTCTCCAAAGGGCTCTATCAGGGCCCAGGAAAATAAATTAACAAGTTCCTGGAGCCGAGGAGACAAATGGTTTTGGCCCGCAGTCTTTGTTTGGCTGTGAGTGTGTTCAAGTGCTGGGGAAGGAGAAAATGAAGGTGGCGCTGGCGGTAATCATGTCAGCACACGAGAACGCTGGTGAGGAAGGACTCTGCTCTCCGAAGGTAACTTTTTACCCCCCCCCCCCCCCCCCCCCCCTTTTGCTGTGTGGGATACTATTGGGCTATCGGAGTGGAGGGAGATTTTTTTTTCTCCCCCTTTTCCGTTTTTCCCTCTTTTTTTCTCTCTGTGTATGATGCTGAGAGCGCGGGTCCCAGGGAAAGCGCGGCGGCGGCAGCTCTGTCTTGGGCGGTTGATTTATGGATATGGCTCTGCCCTTTCCCCAAACGCTGCTTTAAGAATGCAAAGCACAAGTAGCCTGCAGCTTACGAGCGAGCCTCTGTTTGAGTGCAGGAGCAAGCACGGCTATAATGCTGAAGAACGGTAGGAAATGGAAGAAAAAGAGGCGTGCACAGTCAAAGAAAGACTGAGAGAGACAGACAGAGGGAGAGAGAGAGAGAGGAAGAGAGAAAGAGAGAGAGATTTTGTATTGAAGTCACGTTTTTATTGTCAAAATACACACAACTACTTATGAGTGTGGTATTGTGTTTCATGTTTGCGCAGGTTTGTAAGTGAATTATTGAACTGGGAAACGTCAGCCCTGTGACAGCGCTGGTAGGTTGATGCCTGCCCTCTCCGAGTCTCTTGCTCTCGGAGTATTTTGCCAGCACTGGGCTTGATCTGCTCTGTATAGAAATAGATGATGAAACACTACCTATGCCTGGGGCGTTGTACAGTGCCATTTCAACCCTCAGGTTGTCTACAGAACAATTTCTCCCAGATATATGACCCTCTTTTTTTTATTACGGAATGTATACAGATGCATGCATAACATGCACAAACATGGCATGACTCGAGGGCAAGATATACTACAGAGAGGTATGCAGTGGTTTGCATATTTTATCTGCACTGGTTGTCATAACATATTTCCATCAACATGTGTCTATTGACATACATCATGTGTCACAAAGTCTGTCAGTGTGTCTTCGTGCATGTGTAGAGTAGTGTAGTATGCTGTGTGAACTGGGGAATGGACCTTTGGCTGTCTCCTGGCAATGGCATTATTAGCACTGATGTTGACTGATGATGGGGAGAACTCCCAGTGGGGGGAGGGGAACAGGGTGACTGTGTCTTGTGAGAGAGTGGACTTGTATCTAAGTGATATACAAAAAGCCTGTGTGTATGTGGGTGCATGTCTGTGATTACTTGTTTGCTTGTGTGTGTGTGTGTGTGTGTGTGTGTGTGTGTGTGTGTGTGTGTGTGTGTGTGTGTGTGTGTGTGTGTGTAGGTGTGCATGCGTGTGTCTGTGTTTGTGTGTGTATGTGTCTCTGTGTGTGTGTGTGTGTGTGTGTGTGTGTGTGTGTGTGTGTGTGTGTTGCATGTCTGTCTGTCTATCTATCAGCCTGTGTTTGTGCATGTCTGTCTGTGAGTGTGAGTTTATGTGAGAAAAAGCAGTCATGCACATCTCCTGTGCTTGAGCACATCACCTCCTACACACCCACCCACACACATACACATACTCACACTTACACACACACAAACACACAAACTGACACACACCCACACCCAGCCACACACATACACATACTCACACTTACACACACACGCACACACACATACACACACACACACACACACACACACCCTCACACTTACACACACACACACACACACGCAGACCCACACCCACCCACTCACACACATACTCACACACACAAACAGAAACACGCACACACACACACACACACTTAGAAACACACACATTAAAAGTCCTAAAGTGGAGCGAGGTAGGGTAGGGTATGGTGTGGCGTGGCGGCGTTTGTTTTTAGCGTAGCCCGAGGGCAGCCGGCGAGCGCGCGAGCGAGCGAGCGAGGGAGTGCGGCGGAGAACGGTAGAGAAATCTGGTGACTCATCATGCAGGATTAATTACCTCTAATGAAGACACCCTGTTAACCTTCACATACTAATGTGTCACCCAGCGGAGGGGTTGAAAGGAGTTCAGGGCTGATTAATGCACTGGTGTAACACCCGCACGAGGATTTAATTACTCCCAAACACTTGGACAATCAGTGGCCTCTGTCAGCTGATTGGACGGGCGGGGAATGGGCCGCTGTTGGCCACGCGGCGTGATGTGTGGAGGGTGGAGCTCCTCCAGCGTCTCTCAATCGGGGTCATTCTGGGGAAGTTGTGTTGCGCTTATAAATATACTTTTCTATTGCTCTTCACTAGTTCCACTGCTTTCAATGTCTCTTTTATGGATTTAGCTTTTCTTTTATTCAGTTCCGTTCTATGTTTAGGCATTTGGTGTATTGCTGGGCATGCCTGTGCAGGACTAGAATATGTCTACAGGTGAGTGGGAAATCTGGAAATCCGATCTCCAATCATTATAAGAAATCAGGTCATTTCTTTTTTTTTTATTTTAAAGTATATGTTTGGACTTTTCATAGGACAGTGAAGAGAGTGACAGGAAGCAAGTAGGAGAGAGATATGGGGTGGGATCGGGAAATGACCACAGGTCAGACTTGAACCTGGTCCCTGTGGGCAATCAGACCCGTACAGTATGTGGTATGAGCGCTGTAGCCTGTTGCGTCACAGCGCCCCCTGAGACCATGCAGGCAATTTCTTAATGAATGAATAAACAGTCTTAGACAAGTAACTAGACATGAGTAATGTGTTACAGTTATTAGTTATAACTTAGTGTCAGACTTTTAAATCCGCTGTTAAGTCTGCTTTTTACATGTTACAGTAGGTATTTCATTTCAGTCTTGCTGTGGCACATGAAGGCTGAGATGTGTGCTGTGAAATGTTATCAATCACTGTCCAAAATAAGTATGTAAAGTAGTGGATAATAAGGAGTGGAAGAATACAACACAATAGACATGACCACTGACCTTTGTAGACCATAGCTGGAGCACTGATTATTTGACCACCATCTTGTGGTGTCTGGTATTCTAGTTGTCTGAAGGTAACAGATGTTACCTTGAGACAACATGTTGACAGAGCGGCCTTCGACAGCATAGCCTACAAACAGCAATGAATCTGTTTAATCCCACCTGGCATATAAGACTGTGCAGAGAAATCAAGCCTCGGCTGTTTGGATGGAGTGGCTCCTTGTTTCACTAATAGGGTCTTCGGTGAAGAATGGCCAATATCTATCTTTGGTGAAGAAGAAAAAATAGAACGTCCATATTTCCAGGACCCAAAGCTCACATTTGGCAAACTGTCGTCCATCATGTGGGTTAATGCTGATTGATTGGCTGCGTGACCATAAGGTCAGATGACATTGAATCATAATCAGCAAGGGAACAGGCTGCATTTGTCTGCTTGTCTCGGTCATATTTCATGGAAGATAAAGGTAGCAAGTAATGAAGCTCTTTAAATGTCAGTACTTGTCATTTCAGGACAGAATTTTAATAGATAATTTACAAAAGATGTGGAATAACAGTAATGTATAACATGTTCTTATTCAGCATATTTTCTGGATTACAAGTATATATTGTCACTATAACTATGCCTGGATTCTGAACATGTCTTCTTCACAACGCTACAGTATGTGGGCTGTGGACAGTGCGTTATCAATATCTCCTTGATTGTGGACCACTCTTGCCCACTCCAACCCTAATGTTGGATTGATTCTAGCCTGTTCACAATTCTCTGTTAATCAACCTGAACCCTAGACTGAGTCTCTCCAGTCTAGCAGGAGGGGGGGGGGGACTGTCAGTTCACCCAAGCTATTAGCGAATGCAAATAAAGTGGAGGAGTTCTACCCGCCTTCCGTCAAATGTCAGCCAGCAAATGACACTAACCACAGCTAAAAGGTACATATTTGACACGTCGAGACACACATTCACACATCTATATTTATAGCGAGTAGAGAGGGTAGGCTTGCCACGAGTGACGTGGGAGCTGCCTGCTGGAAAGCTGCTATGACGCTCTAATGCTTGATGGCCCTTTCAGGAGAGACTGAAAAGGAAATTGCTCATACTTGCCCTGGGAGACGTACAGCATGGACTGTGCCACTGCATCAGAAAGTCAACAGCGGCTGGGCTTTGAAAACTGCAGTCAGCTATTTTCTTTTTCCCTCCCGGTCCAGACGGGAGCTGGCCAGCAAGTAAGCAAGAAAGCACTTTCCTAAAAGCAACCCTAATCGTAAATTTGCCAGACAGCAAAATGGCATTTCTGTACATTTCTATATGCATTTTGCATAGCTGAACAGACACAACGTAGACAAAACCCTCGGGCCTGAAGACGTATAACCATATGGCCTGCTTCTTAAACCAACACAAAATAGACAATAGCATTGGGACTGCCATTTCACCTACAGGAACTTCAATGACATCCTATTCTAAATCCACAGGTATTACGTAATAGGGAATTTGACTCCCTCAACAGTTGTAACAGCTTCAATTCTATTGGGAAGGATTTCCACAAGATTTGAGTGTCTTTGAAAAGAGTATTTGTGAGGTCAGGCACTGATTTTGAACAAAAAGGTCTGGCTCACTAGCCTTGAGACATCAACAGACCACTTCTCAAGTCTCTATTGAGATTGAGAGGTCTGGGAGGTCTTCACTGACTCATGGCTTCCAGTGGCATTATTAGTAATATATAACAGAATTAAATCAGCGCGTTCAGAAGTGCGGAAAAAATGAATGTCTTGTAAGTGAATGTTTTAAATGGAGTTATTCCAAAGAAAATACACTATATCCATATCTATTCACCTATTTTATCATCAGTCATTTATTGTGTTGAATGCCCTGCATTCATACTAGTTCGTTTCAAAGGTGTTTGAAGCAGAGAAACCTATTCTCAGCGAGCCAATCAAGTTCTTCCACAACTCGCCCAACAGTGTTTTTCTGTACCTTGCTTTGTGCACTGGGGTACACTCAAGCTGGAACCTAAAAGGGTGTCCCCAAACTGTTCCGAAAAAGTTGACAGCATATTGTCCAACATGTTTTTGTGTACTGAAGCTTCACTAACCCAAGTCCAACCCCAGAAAAACAACCATTATCTCTCCACAAGCATGACTGTATACAGTGCATGAATCATAAAGACGTTTAAGAGATTTTTGTATGAAAGAACTTGACCAGATTGCAGAGAACAGGGTTCTCATCAAACACCTTTGAGAGCAGATATTGCAAGCCAGCCATTCTTGTCTAGAAATTCTTGCCGGCCTGAAATCACTAATACTCTTCTTAACCCTCATCTTGTCCTTGGGGTTAATTTGACCCCAAGCAATGTTTAACATCATAAAATATATGGTTCACTTTTTTTGTTTTGCTTCAAGTTTCATGACTTTACTCATTTGAAGGGTACAACAGAGTAAACATGAAATTTGCACAAAAATATGTTTCCAATGTCCTGTAAAAAAAATAGTTACGTTGGTGGTATTGGGGTCAATTTGACCCCATTTTTATGAAAATGATATTTGACACATTATGGATATTATTATTGTAATAGTATGAGAACATGTAGTTATTATCATTATTGCATATACAAGTACATATTACATATAAGTTATTTTGGCAGGTCTGAAAAAGTCCAAAAAGTCAGCCTTTGGGCTGTTGACACTGGATTGGCCATATTGCCAGCCAGGGTTCCAGGGTTCATAAAGGGGTGTGGGGGGTGGGATTGTTTTGTAGGGCTTTTGATGGTGGTTATTGCACTCTTGTTAAGTACCTACCACAAAAGAAACTGGGTAAAAAAAATAATTTTAATCATTTTTTGAGAGTTTTTTTAGCTGGGGTCAAATTGACCCCAAGGACAACGAACGTCGGTAAGATTTGAGGACAACATGAGGGTTAATGAATGAGCAAATATTTCCAGAAACAATCTTACTGAAATCCTTCCCAAAAAGTGAAATCTGTTACAGTTTAAAAAGGGGTGGGTAGGGGGGAAACTCCATATAATACGTTCGGTTTTAAATGGGATGTCATTGTAGTTCCTATGGGTGAAATTGCGGTCGTCTCAATAGTTGTGTCTCTGTGGTGTAGATCGTCAATGAGGATGGAAGTGTACAATTTACCTACCAAATGCCTTGAAAAACAAGGTTGAAGAAAAGACAATCCCACTCAAACGCCCACCGCTGGTCCTTAATGCCGCCCATTGCTCAGGTAGCCCTGACGAGGACTGTTTTAAAGGCTGTAATTATGTTTGACTCTGTCAAAAGAAAAGGGCTGTCTGTGTGATTCACCAAGTAGCATTACCACATCTTCCTGAAAGAGGCATGCGGATGCTTTGGCAGTGGTTAACGGAATTAGCGATTTAGCGAGTGGAGATGGAGACCGGTTTTGGATTAAAGCAGTAGTGCCTGACTGTGACATACACCGGGATCCTTATCTGGTAAAAAAAAAAAAAAACATTTCAGAGTCAACTCTCTGTGCCTAAGGTGTCACACATAGTCAGGAAACTGTGTGAACCTGACAGTCTGACAACTCTGTATGCGATTGTTTATAAATGTGTGTGTGTGTGTGTGTGTGTGTGTGTGTGTGTGTGTGTGTGTGTGTGTGTGTGTGTGTGTGTGTGTGTGTGTGTGTGTGTGAGTGTATGCGTGCGTGTGCTTGTGTATATGTGTTTGTAACTGCTTGCATATGTGAAAGTAGAATACATCTTTGCATGTTTATCTCCATGTGTGTGAATGTGTCAGTTATATGAGAATGGGCGCTATCAACAAATGTTGCTACAGTATCACACATATTGTGTGTTTTTCACAAACACATTCTGTCACTACATGGCATTATCACTAGTGTGATGCACTCAATTTGTAAATGTGTGTGTTTGTGTGTGTGTGTGTGTGTGTGTGTGTTTATGCATGCTTGTGTGTGTGTGTGTGTCTGTGTGTGTGTGTGTGTGTGTGTGTGTGTGTGTGTGTGTGTGTGTGTGTGTGTGTGTGTGTGTGTGTGTGTGTGTGTGTGCATGCATGTGCATGTGTTTGTGTGTGTACGTGTGTGTCTCAGTTAGTGTGCATATTACAGGCATACATATTTGCTTGTGTCATTGTCTGTTTTAGTCTCTCTATCTCTTTCTCATTCCCTCTCTCAAAGATCTCTGCAGAGTGTGTGTCTGTTTGTATGTGTGTGTGTGTGTGTGTGTGTGTGTGTGTGTGTGTGTGTGTGTGTGCATCTGTTGCTGTATGTGTGAGTGTGTGTCCTTTTTTCCAGTTGTCCATTACACTCCATTGACAGTATTTTTGTGTCACTAAATTCAGTCAAAACAGGCAGCCGTAGAGTAGGTCACATGCTATTACCATGTGGTTCAATGGCTGCCTTTTTTCAGCACTTGACCAAGGCAAACATTGAGATAAAATGACCCCATGGGCAAATACAGGTTAGGGACTGATTTCTCAGAAGCACCACTGACTGTTTTATCAGTAGCAAAAAAAAGAGTTGAAAATGCTGAATCTATAATTTAACAAACGGGCATAACCCTGTGCAGCTTTTTGGAAGCATAATTTATGCACATTTAAACATTTATAAATGCAAAACTGAAATGTATCATCATTCTGTATCATTTTCATCTTCGTCTTCGTCTTCATCATCATCAATGTCTTCTTCTTTACCTTCTCGACCTGATAATACTACTGAGGCAGAAAGTAAGGCCCGGCATCAGCAGCTAAGCTGTGCTGCCTCGGGATTCTGCATGTGGCTTGAACCATCTTTCACTCAGAACAAAACAAAACCAAACACACACAAATGGCCTTACCGCTAATCCTGCACGCTACCTCTACATGATAGGAGGCCACTGAAGAGTGAATGTGTGTCTGGATTGTACAGTGAGTGTATCAGCTCAACAGAGTCCAGTGAGAGGTTGCTTACCTGTGTCTCTAACTGCCCAGTGGCCTTCTCCCGGTGTCCCCGGCCAAGCACTTTGTTTCCAAGTTACATTTCCAAACTTCATATTGACATTTTCTTCCCTCAGTGCACCCATGTACCTTAATCCAAACAGAGACATAACTCAAATTCAGATAATCTGTCTTCAGAAAGTAAAACCCCTACCATATGTTGGTTCAACCTGTACATAACATGATGGTATTTTACTAGTTAATTCATCTAACTGCCTGAAGAGTTAAAGGTAAGTGGAATAATCTAAGATTTAGTTAATGATGGAACAAGTATGTGGCAGGACGTTTACTTCCTGAAGCAGTGTTTTCACTCCCCTCTCCAAATGGCTCTATGGTTGTGTGGGCTCTCCGGTGGCAACCCAACATGGAGGGAGATGGTCATGAATATGCTTGTATTAGAATCACAACACAATCAACTTTATTGGCCAGGTTTGCAAACAAACTAGGAATTTGACTTCAGGTAATCTTTGCTCGCAAAGTACAACACTCAAACAAATACAAGATAAAAAGAAGAAAAGCAGAACAGTATTACCCAGTGACTGGCGTCACCAAGGTTGTGACCCACCTACTGTGTGTGGATCAATGTGACCTAACCTATGCTAACAAGTAGTAATGATGTTAGCAGTAGTAGTAGCAATTATGGCTATGCACACATGGCTACTAGGGGAGCAGATTTGTTCAGAACAGTCTATTTCCCGTCTAGTGGAGTTGAACATCAATTCAGAATTGCATTTTAAAACACTGAATTCATTTCCTGCACTTGAGATCCACTTTTATTCCTTCTTCATGGACTGAGTGTTATGTGGAAGGACAGTAGGCATTGCATGAATCACCAGGATTAACAGTTAAACATGATTCACACTTGTCTTTTTTTTTTTTTTTTACGAGATTGCTCATTGGAGAGGTTCTTCTTTCAGCAGTTTGTGTGGCCTCTGTTCATACATTGTGAATTTGCCTGACTTCCCACAGCTAATGTGTCTTTGGAGACTCGTACTGTATATGGTGCATTTGGGAGTGAATAACTGATTTAAGGTTGAATGCTGAGTCACCTTGTTTGTTATGATTGTTAGATGACGTCTTCAGGATATTTGTGGACACTCTGAGGTAGTGGAGAAAGTGCCAATTACACAACACATTCAGCAGTAAGGCAAAGGCATGATTACTTGCATTTTGTGATGTATTTCATATACCTTTACTCCTCAAAAGAAAAAAAAAACCTTTCAATCATTACATCTATTCTTCCTCAATCACATGCTGTTATGTAAAGGGGCAATGGAGAATGCGAGTGCTCTATATTCTCACAAAACATGAACAACAGGCATGTCGTAAAGTGAGATTTGTTCATAATCATCATGATCATCCCTGCTATTTCTGTTCATAATGTATATAATTTAATGCACAGCTCACAATACCTAACTGATAGCATGAAATTACAAATTAAATGTTCAGTCGAATGTAATCTCAACAGTAATCCTTTCTTCAGTGTCTATATGAAATTCAAGTTCAGTGTAAAATTGTTCTTAGACAATTACTGCTCATAACCAAATCCATACATTAAACATACAGATTGTTGATTAAAAGTACATCTGTAGATAATTTAAAATGAAGTGACCACTTACTCCATTAATTGAACTACAAGAACACATGCATTGATGTTGTTAATGTTCTGAAGTCCAGCAGAAAAGAAATTGGTGTTGAAAGCATCTATATGTCTTGATCAAAACAACATGTGCGCGCGCACACACACACACACACAGACACACACACACACACTCACACACACACACACTCACACACACACACACACACACACACACCTCTATCTTGTTGTTGTTCTACATTACCTGTTAGAGAAGGAAATGGCAACAACAAGCTTCTTTTCCTTTTTGAATTCATACAACTGAGAACAACAACAAGCAAACTTCACAATAAACAATAAAAACTTCAACAATAAACAATAAAAACTTTCCGCAAATGCTTTGTCTGCAAAACAGTCTCTCAGCAGTATATATTTTGCCACTGTTGACTTTCTTGATGAGGTACAACTATAAAAACGTAATCACAGATCTGCTCCTACTGTCCCTCTATAGCCAAAACTCTGGGTAGAACTAATTAGACTTGCTCAGCTGGGCAGGTGGCTTGAAGTACAGTATCAGTGTCCATACTGAAAATTGTATCCATTCAACTATTTCAGTAATGTTTGTAAAACTTGTAAAACTGTAAATTCTGCTCACTGTATTAAACTACTGTGCCCTCATTTAACTAAATTGTGGTCTCATTCTACTTTACTGTGCGCACAATTGATTACATCAAGTGCATGTTTTACTAATCGCGCACTCATTTTACAAAAAGTAAAAAAAAAAAATAGTTAAATGAGTGTAGATTTCAGTAAATTGAGTGTATGTTTTCTGAAAGAAATATCTTGCAACGAACCCCTCAGGGTTTACATACGAGACAACTGGAACACAGCATAGGAATTCTTACTGTGCTTGCCAAGAGTTCAGGGGTGCGTTTCTAGAAAAGTTAGCAACAGCGTTGTTTAACCACCGTGGTGCGACGCAACTTGCTATCAAACAACGACAGTGTTACACCTGTTTCCAGAAAGCATCGTACCTGTGTCGCAATTCGCTACCTCCGTTGTTCGAACACCGTTGTTCCAACAACGTTGTTGAGGACCCAGCGGCACATTTCATTGGTGGAAAAGGTTTCAACGTATAATACCCCACCCACTAGAAATGCTCCGTCACTGGCTGCCTATCACTTGTCTTTTATAGATTCTCCTTTCCTTCCTCGATCCTCGTCCTCACTGAATGATAGGGCGGCAACAATGGGATAGAGGACCGAGGATCGAGGAGGGATGTTGAGAGGCACCCACTATGTGTCGACGAGTCTAATTTAAACCCAAAGTGATTCATGCTGGCATTATCATTGCTATCAGAAAAAAACGTAAACCTATGCAAGCACATGAAACAGTTTGCTTAAGCTGTCCAATATATGTACTTATTTGTGTGAAATATCTAAAAAATATCTGTACAAAATATATATGGCCTAGACTAATTACAAATTATCACAATACTAAATCAGTGTCTGGTGGTTCAGCTGTTGCATGTCAGTACATTGCGCGCGCGGCCCAAGTTCGCATCTTACCTCTCCATGTCACTTTTGAGTAAGGCATACCACACACACAACAATAGGTTAGACCCTAAATATATTTAATTGCTTTACATCGAGTGGCCATGAACACGACATCAGTTTAATAGTTCCACGACATTACTTATTAGGGTTATTTCCACGTTTCACTAGTCAGAAACAAAAGCATGTATGATGCATAGGGGAAAAGAACATACGATGTTGTGATGATAAGCCACCTGCCTTAACCACTATACTAATGAACGGTGTGCTTGACCCGAGGGTTTGTCAATATCATAACAGTAGCCTACCAAAACGCAAACCAACACGCAAATGAACGCAAGGTAGGCTAACACACGTAGCAAGAATGAGCCCAACGGTATTTTACTTTATATTAGCCTACAGTATAGCGCAATCATTGAGTCACGAGAAAACAACAACTTAGTGATTTTTGGTTGG
>NC_085001.1:7316140-7323640 GCF_963854185.1 Sardina pilchardus | reverse complement strand
GGTCATGCTTTAAATGAACAATTAAACAAACAAAATCTTCATGTAGCACATTTAAATGTAGTCTCTGTTCTGGCAACATGCTCCACAATAAATCAAGTTACAGCCCTCTCCTCCACCCACCTAGCCTGGTATCACCACATAATTTGCTTTATGAAGAGGGTCTGAGAGGCACTGTTGTTTCCAATCCTAGCAGCGTAATGGGTGTAGACTTTGTATTACCTTTGAAATCATTGGTCCAACATAAACAATTACTGTACATTGATAAGGGATCCCTAACATTACTTCCTGCTCTGCTACTATCTTCTGCAAACTGATTGTAAAGCATGTCGGTAGTAAGGACACAATGCATGTATCTTTGCTGCATCAATGTTCTTACAACTGTTATTTTTGGTGTTTGTACTGTAGATGTTGTTCCTGCCTTGTACCACTGCCACTTTTAATTTCAAAACAAAAGTTATCCTCTCTGGTGGCTGAGGACAATGTAACAAGTGCATTGAGAGTAGCCGGACTACATGTGGGTGGAATCATTACAGATTATCTGACATGCATTAGGACACCGCAATAGAGTTGTTCAGTGCAATATATTTCTCAGCGTGTAGCTTCTACACAGTTGCTACCTTCGGAAGTTGCTAGTCTCCGAAAAGAAAAAAAAAACCCTGCAAGTGTGTCACATAATATGTATTTTGCCAGGCTTCAGGTCGGTCTGCCGTTATGGCGGACATTTTCATCCCCCAGATCTCAGTGTCAGCTTTCAGGGAGCAGATAAAATGGCTTCATTCCACAGAATACAAGGCTTTAATACTAGTCTCAAGAACAACACTGCACTGAGTCTGGGGCCTCATGCAATTGGACATCAGTCCAAACAGCCACGGTATACAACAGCCTTGGATTTAATGGCATCAGCTGTAGAGCAGGAGAGCAATCCCGACTCACGGCCCTGCATGCCCAAGCTGTCTGGGCTGTACTGATGTTCTGATGGACACTGCTGTAGCTCAGACTCTCTTAGACCTTGAGGAGTTTTTTCATGAACAAGTCATGCCATTTTGCCTAGTATCTGAGCCGGAATACTACATGTTTCGAATGACTTGTGTTGTGAATGTATATTGTGTTCATTGTGTAAAGGGATCATGTATTGTAATCTTTCAACAATCTTTTTTTTTTTTTGATACCATTTTGTGGCGTCTGCTCAGAATAGTTCTCCACACGAATACAACTTGAGGGTTTCAGATGTTGCATAGCAACGTATTACTTGCTCACTTTCACTTCCACTGAAGTTCCATTATGACAAGTGGACGGACTATCACACAATCATATGAAAGACATGAATCAGAAGGTCCTGACAGCGGCCATTAATGTACTGTATTGTAGTGGTTCATTATACGGACCTCGGGACTTTGGGAAGGCCGTTCATGTTATGGAACCTTCTCCAGCATTCTGAAGAGCCATATAATAAATAGATTTACCTACACATTATCATTGCTGTCTACATGTATCAGTCAATATGTGTAGTACTATACCATATGCATTATGGTATTGATTTCCTATGTTGTATGTATTGTCTCTCATGCCTGGATGGCTTCATGGACACATGTATCTATGTTAAGAACATGACCATCCATGACTAGTACTTTTTAACGGCTAAATAGAATGACAAGAGTTGTACAATTTTGAACAAGACAGGTTCATATTTCAACTGAAAATGTGATTGTTCTTGTTACTGTATAACAAGGACAGCATAGTCAGTGTGTTGGGTTACTGAATTCCAGCATCGAGTTGTATCACATCATTATTATTATTATTATTATTATTCATAATAATAAAATATACAAAGAATACCCCTTGTAATACTAAAACTATGCATATTTTCAGTATCATTACTCTACAAAGGGATTAACCCCGAGTGCCATGGAACTTGATGGAAGTATCCTTATTCAGCCTCACATGAAGAGAAATTAGGCCAGGGTTCACTGTGGGGGTGAAGAGACAGGAAGATCAAACGATGTCAGAGGAGCATTAAGCATGAGGGCTCAGTACACCCTGATCAAACGCACACCCTCGGATTAAGTGTCTGCAGGATGCTAGACCGAGAAACCTCCAGTCAGCACAGATATACGTATGGATGCTCGCTGTGCTCAAATTGGGGAAAGAAAAACAGAATCAGTGTATCTGGGTTCTTCCTTGGGCCATGCCACACAATTCCACCAAACAAACAAGAAAACTTCAATAAAAGCAGACAATTTAAAGACACAACACACGTATTAAAAGAGGACATTTACTGTAATCCAGGTTTGGCTTGTGTAGCAGGTTTCACCTCTTTCTTGATAAATAAAAATATACTTGATCTACATCCGTTTACCCTTTCCAAGAGTAAGGATTATATCTAAGGTCTGTGATATGTCAGTAGTAGTATGTCACCACGTCTCAAAGGCATGGACGACAGATTCTCCCACAGCATGGTCACCAGATGGAACCTTAACCTTGCGGCGACCTCAGCAATCACTCAGCTGATTGACATCCCATTCAAGGACCAGTATCTGACGAAGATGCCGCTGTATTTCTGCCTGGGGTGACAGACCCATGCCACAGAGATAAGCTGGCTTTAACTTTAATGGACTGGACCTCCACTGTTCTTCCTCTGTACATTCCGTATGGTGTTGAACTGCTGAACAGATGCTCCCAATGCAGGACATACTGTAGGTTTCCCAATGTATCCCCTGTCAATCACCTCTATGCAACGTTAGAGTGGATGTCACACAGAGGCATTGGTCACACTTTACATGTACTGTATTTTCCTAACTATTTGCCACGACTTTTACATTGATTTTGCAACATTTCTTCAGCTTTGAGGCTAATACACGAGGACAGTTAATATTAATATGGTTTTAAACTGATCCTATGGTTATGGTTATGGCTATGGTATTAAGCAGATGGCTTTGTCCAAAGTGACATACAGATGACAAGAATACATCAGTTGAATGTAATAGTAAACAGTTTAAAAGCTGGAAATATTACATTAAGGAGAATATAGCAATAATAAACAATAATGTCAAATGCTGTTGCTATCGAGTGGTGTGTCACCCTTTTTATTCTCAATGATTCTGCTCATACTGGTTAAGGAACAATCTAAAAGTATGTACTGTAAAAGTCAAAGCTTAGAAAAACTGAAAACCTAACCATAGTTACTGTCAGCAAGCTCTGTGGCAAAGTTACAGTTCTGACAGGAATTGTTTTATGTGGGAGTCAAAAGATGACGATCGGACTGAGGGCTTTAGCAAGAAAGCATTAGTGATGTTGCTACTTAAAAACCTCATTAGTAACATAATGGGCTCTATTTCAGTGGCTTAAATGAAAGTGCCATTTTAAATGTCATTTCTTCCTGTCATCAAACCGTGAAAGACCACTTGGAGAGGTATTTGTTGAAGTATCTCTCCTAAACCCACTGCAGTTCCAAGGCAAAGAATGAAAGGTAAAGTTACATACAGTATTCACATTAAATATGAATTAAAGCCTTCATTAAAGTTTGTCAAATTGTCAAGGACAAATCCTTGTAGAGGATATTTGATTGGATGTTCATGTTAAAAAAAAATACAAAATGAATGTAAATTAATGTAATATTCTTTCAAATGAAATACTGAATGACTATAGATTCAAATTTCTATGGAGTAGTTATACTGATTATGGTTAATCAATATGGTCTGTTATATCTGTTGACAGTAATTGCCAACAGAT
This sequence comes from Sardina pilchardus, assembly GCF_963854185.1. Classification (NCBI taxonomy): domain Eukaryota; kingdom Metazoa; phylum Chordata; class Actinopteri; order Clupeiformes; family Clupeidae; genus Sardina; species Sardina pilchardus. The sequence goes on along the minus strand of NC_085001.1, from coordinate 7,319,911 downwards.
AATTCTGACCACCTTTATAGACCTGGGTTGCCACTCAATATTTCTCTAGACCATGTTGACAATATATCTTGGGTGCTCATTTGAAAACTAAGGCCATTCCTTCTCCTCAAGGTTACGGTTACACAAATAAGGATCAAGGTTTGTGGCAAGGTTAAGGTGAAGACCTTAGAAGGGACAGTGTGTGTGGCAGACCATCACTGTATTGAACTTTGGTACATGGATTGGACAGTGGAACGGGTCAGTATTGAACTGTGTGCATAGATACACATATGCACATTGACAGTCTCCCTGCCACACACACACACACACACACACACACACACACACACACACACTGTACACACAGGCGAGAGAGAGAGAGAGAGAGAGAGAGAGAGAGAGAGAGAGAGAGACAGAGAGAGAGAGAGAGAGACAGACAGAGAGACAGAGAGGACACACCACATTTATCAGAAGTGCATGTCAGACACGGAGCTCGTCTGTAATTCTTTAATCACCTGAGCTTCATGGGCTCGTAATGGACTTAATCACCATGAAACTTGAGCAGTGTGTCCAAGGTCAGTGTTGAGAGTCATTATCATGGACAGGATGTTGTTCAGTTACGCAACATAACCTTCACACCCTTAAAGGACATCAACATCCTATTACAGGAGGCATCCAAGCTATGAAGCTCACCAGTATAAATGGCCAAACGTGTCTATAGAATGTACTCCGCAAACAATCACAATGTACTTAAATAAAGTTGAGCACTGACCAGCACTGACCAATTGCACAGTACATGTTTCAGTACTTAAACGTTGATCTTTTCAAATCTTTATTAACATTACCATTATTAATTGTTTTTAATGATTTAATGGGTTATCTGTCTGCTACTGTATACTTCACACAATATGACCAGCTACAGAAATCCATCTTTGCATCTGACAGAGCTTCATCCCCCTGCCACTATCACTATCAGAAGATAGCTTTGAAACTGTCCTGTAAGACAATGCAGAGGGGCTGCATCAACCTGGGAGACATTTAAGGCTGGGATGAAAGTAGTAAATAAATAAATAAATAAACAAATATAATCCTTCCTCATCTTCTTATTCTCCTTCATGGTTTAACCAGAGGCTGTGGAGACAGCGTTCAGTGGCCTATGGTGCGTCTCAAGGGACAACATCTCTCTCTCTCTCTCTCTCTCTCTCTCTCTCTCTCTCTCTCTCTCTCTCTCTCTCTCTCTCTCTCTCTCTCTCTCTCTCTCTCTCTCTCTCTCTCTCTCTGTGTGTGTGTGTCTGAGCCCCTGAGGTATGGAACTCTTTCTGGCAGATCCCTGCAAGGGTGAATATGACAGCAGCATTCATCTCGCAGGAATAGCTGAGGGAAACAGTCTACAAATGAAACTGATGAATTTATCCAGATAACCATATTTCAGGAGGCAGTCTCGACCGGGGGCAAATACACACACACAAAAAAGGGCCGACAGAAATAAAAGGGAAGAAAGAAAAAGTGTGTAATTTCTATTCAAACAGGTTTGAAAAAGGGGGAGTGCTGTTGAGCGTTTATAGATGTGTGAAGGCTAGCAGGCCGAGTCCAGGTTTGATCAATGCTCCAGCGGAGAAGTTTGCTTGCGCAATGAATTTGCTGTTGTGAAGAAAAAATGATGAAAGCAAAAAGTATCAAATGCAAAACGCATAGTTGCGGAAACCCTGTCATATTTTGTCTTCATTCCACATCTGTCTGCTCTTGCTACACTTGCAAAGCAGAAAACAGAAGGGGAGAAAAAAAAATCCCATTTCACTTTCTCTCAGACTTTATAAACCCATTAGAGTTTTTTTTACAGCTTTTTCGCCCCCGTAATTTTGTACAAAATTGGTCCAATGTTAATCATCTATGTTGCATCATTTCCCTTGGGCCTTATACAGCATAAGCATTCCCCTCTCTGCTCAGAACTGTAGCAGAGATTTGTAGTAGCGTAGATGTGCTATCTGCCTGAGAACGCGTGGAGAATATTTTTTACCCAAAAATAAGAAGAAAAAAAGCAAGCAAGCGAGAGACAGAGAAAGAGAGAGAGAGAGAGAGGAGAGAGAGAGACAGAGACAGAGAAAGATAGAGCGAGAGAACGAGAGGGAGAGAGAGAAAGAGAGAAAGAAAGCGAGGGATGGAGAGTTAGTGAGGGAGAGCATGCTTATTATGGTAATGCAAGATACCCGCTGTAATGATTTTTTCCCTCTCAAGGCCCCCTCACCGGCCTCCTGCCGACAGCGAGCGTAATGCAGTCAAAGACAAACACCTCGGCGCGTAAATGTGCTGATGTGCGGTAACTGAGCCACTGTTGATAGATAAAAATGGTGCTAATGCAATCTCTCTGTTCAGGGGTGCGCCGCGCGGGATCAATACTGCTGGGGGGCCCTCGGCGCTCCGTCAAGCCAGCGTGCATGCGTCACACGGGTTACTGCCTTGACCTCTGCTGCACCTTCCCCTCTCTCTCTCTCTCTCTCTCTCTCTCTCTCTAACTCTCTCTCTCTCTCTCGCTCTCTCTCAGCCTCTCTCTGTCTGTCTGTTCCTCTGTCTGTCTGTCCGTCTCCTTTTATGTACAGTATGTGTGCGCTGTCACTATCCATCACACATCACACCTACACACACACACACACACACACATGCGTGTGCACACACACACACACACACATACACATACAGTACATATATATATATATATATATATATATTAGGACTGTCAAATAATGTGTTCATTTTCGATTCATTAATAACCTTTGACCTTAGACTGTGCAGTTCTGGCAACATGAAGGAGGCAGATGAGAAAGCGTTGCTTTTTCAAATGAATGGAACATTTAGCCTACGCTTAAACGCCCATATGGCACTGTTGACAGGAGCATGTTCCCTGCGATTTCTGCAGTAAGGAGTTTCCTAGTAATTCAAGTCTTGAGTATCACCTCAATGCAAGCAAACAGGAAGGTATGAGTTAGCACACCTTGTGATTATACTGTAAATGCCGCTAGCCACCATGCAGCCTTGTCAACGTTAACTTGGCAAACTTATTATGACCGACGCTAGCGTAGCTTTCCCGCATAAAAGCAAGCGTACACACGTTCACACACACATTAACATACATAAAAGTTCCAGTAGGAGACGGAGTAGAAGAAACAAATTGACAAGCGTGATATATTTTTGTGGAGAGAATGTGCAGGACTGAGCGGCGGTCATATTGTGTACCGCTTTATGGTGCATCTAGTTATTTAACAAATATCGCAACTCTAGGGGTCACTCTAGAGTTGCCAAAAATACCTGAAATTGATTGCTTTAAAGTGTATAATGTTGCGTTGGCTTTTCATTAATGAACTCAACTGCAAAAATTTGAATGGAGATATATATTTAATGCGTTCATAGCAAAAAATTATGTATACAGTATATAGACACACACACACACACACACAGGCACAGTCATAGGCTACACACACACACCACCCTGTGTAGAGGCAAATTGAATTGAGAAACTAATAGGACTAATCTTTTTGATAACCATTTCTGGAGGCAGTTATACTCTCTCCTTGTGCGTTTTATCTTTGTACTGAACAAGCCATTATGACTTACAAGCCAAAGCACCTCAAGGCGAAGCAGACATAGCAGCAGATTGGCTGTAAAGGTGCTCAAGTGTTTAGAATATTTAGTAACTCCAACTTCTTTGCTCTCAAACGTTCACGCTCTTCTTAACCTGTCTCTGCACTCGCTCCCATAATCTCTCCCACATCAATAAAAGGTGGGGAGCACTGGCAT